>NW_025968126.1:0-20862 GCF_021869965.1 Rhincodon typus
CAATAACCTTCTACTGCCTTTCACATGCACAATGGGACACGACAAAGATACGTCATCAAGAAAGAACTTGAAAACAATAACATCTGCAATCTCAGAAACAAATGCAAGTGTAATAAGACCACTTAAGGTCTTAACATTAAACTATTTCACATTCTAAGTTGTAATGATAAAAATCAAAAGTTTCCACTCAGAAAATCTAAGTTTGAAATAATGATTTACTACCATTTTATACCAGTTTCCATAATTATATGCAATTAGCTCAGAAAGACTAGTTAATTGGACTTGGGGCATTAGCATTGCCACTTTGTTTCTTAAGTTTGATTCAATTTTCTCAAGTAATGTCATGAAACTGTATGCATGTTAATCATGCTGTTGCAAGGCACTGCTCAGCCACTAATAATCTACACCTGCTCTCTATATTGAAGTGCATCTCTTCAAACCCAACATAAGAAGAGCACAGCCGCTATGTGAAAGTGACACATCAAATTCTCAAAACTTATCCTTCCATTATTCTTCAATATAGATGCCAAAGCATGCTAAATTGTGCAAACCTAAAAGCTGTGGATCTACACTGGCTCGAAACAGGCAAGCAGCTGCCCAAGTCGACTTCACCTAAGACCCTGTGACCAGCACAAAAAGAAAATGGTTTCATCAGATGATGATGGTATTACTGTTTAGGGTTGCAAATGGGAAAGCATAACGAGATGAAGGAATTTAAGCACAAGGTGGTGAAGGAATTTAAGCACAAGATTGAAAATTCACAAATTAGAGACAGTGGTCAGTAAAGAGTAACAGTAACAACAGAAGCATATTTTAAGATTGATGGTCTGAGAGATTTTGACATTCCAATGTGCATAACACACTGAGAAAGAGTGAGCAAGGTTTAGTCAGAAATAAGAAATGGGTGCCACATGTTTTATAAAATAGACATTTTACAGAAGATGAAGGAGAAGCTCTAGCCAAGATAGCATTAGAACAATTAAATCCTGAATGACAAAAGGCACAGGTGAAGCTTTCAACAGTAAACAGGAAGAGGTCCAGTGAAAGTAGGCCCCATTATGCAGACAGAAATTGGCTTTTTTTATATAGTGGCGAGATTATGGATTGGAATTTCAACTTGCAGTTTACAGGACGCTGAACTTGCAAACAAGCTGTTTCAGTCAGACAGTGACAGGGGAAGGACACAGTCAATACAAAATACATAGAGGTTGGACTGGAAACAAAGGTAACAGCCTCCATCTTCCAAATGTTTAACAGGAGGAAATGGTGCAGTAATTTATCCAAGCCTTGTTGGCATACAACAAATTTATAGTACAATGAAGGGCTGAAAGAGATTGTGGAAAGGTAGAGCCACTGTCATTGATAAAGCTGCAAAAACTGATCTCACATCTGTGGTTGAAAAGGTAAAGATAAACCCACCACAGTCCAGAGGACCATAGGGCTGCTCTCTGATCAGAGACACACAACTGGTTGTGGTTTAACCTGAGAGTCACTCGTTTCAGATGAGGGGAGAGGTTGAGAAGGTGCAACCTTCATGGTAACCTCAGGTGGTGCAGGAATTGAACTTTTGCTGTTGGTGTCACTGTACATCACAAACCAGCTTTGTGGCTGATGCCACCAAAGAACAGCAGGTAAAAGTGTAATAAGATTAATCTTTGGGGCTCTGTAGGAAATGGTTGAATTTAAATCCACAGTGCAGATTTTAAGCTACTTCAGTAGCCAATTGCCAGCGCTGATTAATTTATTACTCAGCAATATTTACCATGTGAACCTAAAACTTAAATTCAATGCTGTCACTCAGCAGTTAAGCAGGGCTAAGAAACAAGTCATTAAATATTACTCACATGCACGCAATAAAACCTAGTGCCCTTGTTCTTTTAACCTCTTGCTGGTTGTTGCAAGTTATCAATTTGGCAATTTAATATATCTCAAGACATTGTGAATAAGTCAGGGGAATACTCAGTTTTAAAAGGAGAACAGCTTCACGCCATGTAATACAATGCATCATTCTGTCCTCCCCCAAAGACCCAGAAGTAACCACTGCAGTAAGCAAACAAAATATGGGCAATTCCTTAGACAGGTTCCAAGCTCATTAAGTAACTATTTCTCTGTACCCTGAACGAGTGTTTATAAATCACTGTATCTAGTTTAACCATGGATTGGAACATGCCCTATAGATCGTTTGCTCCTCACAACAGGGGGGGGGGGGGGCGCGGCGGCGGTGGGGAAAGCAGCAGAAAATTACATTCTTCCATTATATTTTTGATACATTATTCTGCATCTGTAACGAAATGAACTCATTTTGTTATATATGTTAAAAATACCTTACAAAGTGGTTAAGAGATGGCTGAAATCATAAGTACGTCAACATTTTTATATGAAGTGAATAGAGAGAACAAAATGTTTTGTAACACACTTACAAGTACAAAATCTATTCCTACAATTTCCACCATACATTTTAAATAGTGAATTTTGCGATAATACAAATTTACCATAACATTCAGGTTACATAGCCAATCACATTCGCACCCTAAAAATATCTGCCATGAACTTGATAAATTAAATCTCTAAGAGGAAGTCACCTATGGGTTTGAACACAACCTAAATGAAGTCTTGAATTTATTGAGGTCACAAGTCAATGTTTACGGGTCAGGGTGTGAAACAGGAGCATCTCATGCATCACAATGAATCCCTGACAGAAATAACTGTCACAACAAATCTGTACAAGGAATGAGAATGGAAAATTATAGGGAAATGGGAGAACTACAGGAAGAGGAGAAAAAAAAAAAAAATCAGCAACTTGGTGGTAGAATCTATATTATGATGTCAAGCCCCCGGAAGAGACAAACACTATAGCAAGTCTATGAAAAAATGAGTGTTATGATGGATTTCTACAAAAAAACAAGACTATTACACTAAGTTACAGATATTACAGGGGAGATGTTGCAGGAAAGAAGAGCATCACATCAAGTAAATGTAAAGTGAACATTATGGCAAAGAAGGTAAATCACGAAAGAATGCCACAACTGTTCTGGTAAATTGCAGAGTGAATTTGAGAAGCAAAAAAAAGAGTAACTGTGGAAACCAACACATCTGTATGATGAGAAACTGATACATATTGCAGTGAATTCTGAGAAGCAAGAGCATCAAACTGAATCATTACCAAGAATTTCTGGGCACTTTGCACTCAGTCCCTAAAAAATAAATGCACAATTATTTATTGGAAGGGGAGTGTTCTGACCATCTGTGATAAGCTTTTAAAGCATTCTTACGACAAGAAATTAGTGTCACAAACAATCACTGCAAACTGTACTTTTAGAACAAAGACACAAATGGCCTGTTTTCCAGCCATCTACTTTTTGTCAGGTTTAAAATTGAAAGATCACTTTTGCAGAGGGGAGATTTAAAATTGTTTCTCATCTTTTGGCGAGGGTAAATAGCACTTTGTTTAAAATATAGTTTCCCAGAAAGGCTTCAAATGTGAGGCCTATTTTAGAAAAGCCTAGATTGTGGTGAAAATATTGGGAATAACTTTTTTAAAAAAACATCATTCTTGGGGTGCGGGCAATGTGCCTGGCCTGCATTTATTGACCATCCTTGGTTGTCCATCAGAAGGTTGCAATGCCTTTTTGAACTGCTCTAACCCATTTGGTGTAGATAGGTCCACAATGCGGCCAGGAAGGGAGTTTCAGGATTTTGACCTAATAAGAGCAAAGGGAACAGCCGCGTATTTCCAAGTTTGGATGGCACTGCGTTGGAGGGAAACTTGCAGGTAGTGGCGATAGCACTGTTGATGACACCTTCCATCACTTTATTGATGATCAAGAGCATGGGGTGGGAATTGGCCAGGTTGGATTTGTTCTGCTTTTTGTGTATAAGACACACCTGGGCAATTTTCCATAATTGTTGGGTAAATGCAGTGTTGTTGCTGCACTGGAAAAGCTTGGCGAGGGGAGCGGCAAGTTCTGGAGCAAACGTCTTCAGAATGTTGGCAGGGCCCAGTGCCTTTGCAGCATCCATGCTTCCAACTATTTCTTTATTCAGTGAATCAAATTGGCTGAAAACTGATATCTGCAATGCTGGGGACCAATGGGGGAAGCAGAGTTGGATTGCCTTCTTGGCTCTGCTGGCTGAAAATTGTTGCAAATGCCTCGATCTTTTGCACTGATGTGTTGGGCTCTTCCTTCATGGAGGACGGAGATAATTCTGAAGCTTCCTCTTCCAGTGAGCTGTTTAACTGTCCACTACCATTCACAACTGGCTGTAGCAGGACTGCAGAGCTAAGATTGGTTGTGGGCTCACTTAACTATCTATCACGTTTTGCTTATGCTGTTTTGGCATGCAAAAAGCCCTATTTGGTAGCTTCACCAGGTTGACACCTCATTTTTAAGACGGGCATGGTGCTGCTCTTGGCATACCCTTTGCTCTCCCCATTGAACTAGAGCTGATGTGTCAGGTCATGAGGTTACAGATTGTGCTGGAGTACAATTCAGCTGTTGATGACCCATAGCGCCTCATGGATATCCAGTCTGAGTTGCCAGATCTGCTCAAAGTCTTTAGCACAGTGACAGTGCCACACAGTACAATGGAGGATATTCTCAATGTGAAAGCAAGACCTTTTCTCCACAAGGACTGTGCAATGGTCACTCTTACTGATACTGTCATGGACAGATGCATCTTCAGCCAGCAGACTGGTAAGGATAAGGTAAAGTATGTTTTTCCCACTTGTTGGTTCTCTTATCACTTGACAGACCCAAAGCAGCTTTGTCCTTTAGGGCTTGATCAGCTCAATGTGCAGTGCTGCTGCCAATCCACGTGGTGGTAGGCATTGAAATCCCCCACCCAGACTGCATACTGTGCCCTTGCTACCATTAGTGCTTCCTCCAAGTGCTGTGCAATATGGAGGAGTACTGATTCATCAGTGTATATCACAGTGCTGCTACCTCTGCTGGTAGGACAGAACACCCAGGGATGGTGACGGTACTGCCTGGGACATAGTCTCATTCTGTGTAAGGAATGAGAGGCATATTTGACGAATTTGAAAGACCACTCCCCCAGTTTAGGCACTAGCCCTCAGGTTGGTCGCGAGGAAGACTTGCAGCATTGATAGGTCTGAGATTGTTGCTGTTTCTCCAGTGTCTGTCAATGCCAGGTGGCCCATCCAGCTCCTTCATTCCTTGAAACGTTTTTGTACATTGTGTAACAATGTCTTACTGGGCCATTACATAACATGTTGCAGTGTTTCTGGAGTCACATGTAAGGAAGGCAGTTTTCCTTCCCCAAGGATATTAGTGAACCAGATTTTTTTTTTTTTTTTTTGACAAAAACAAAGGACAAATGATTTCATTGTCACTTCATTCCAGAGCTTTACTGAATTCAAATTTCACCATTTCCTGCGGAGGACTCAAATTCTGATCCCCAGAACTGTTCCTGGGTCTCTGAATTACTAGTCCAGAGACTGTCACCTCCTTCTGTTAAAGATACTGAAAATAATAAACAGTTTGTTCATATAAATAATTACTTCAGAAGGGAGATCTGGAGGGATCATGATCATGGGTTAAAGTTGCATGAAGGTAAAACTAGGTCTGACGCCACAAGGTTGTTCTTTTCCCAGAAGATCATGGTTTAAGGAATAAACCTTCAGTCATGTCAACTCAAAGCAGAACTTCAAACTAGAGTTGGACTAACTCTTGGTTAGTGCAGATATCATGACTTACAATAGCCAAGTTGAACAATCAATACAATTTGAGGTTAATGTACATTGTTGATTGCCCAAGACAGGCAAAAAGTAATTTTCCTGATTTTTTCCATGAATTTAGCTTTCACTTTGCAGCTTTATTTTTTTCTTCCAGGAACTTACATGACTTATTGGACCAGAATGAATGTTCTAAATCATGTCGGTTAGGGATATTAAGGCAGTATGGGCAGACCGAATGGACCAGCTGATCTTTAGCATGTTTGTATGCACAAACCCAGCAACTTACACAATAACAAGTAACATGAAATGGATTGCTAGGCACTATTCATTCGATAGCTCTTAAAATTTTAAGAATACAGCTTTCAATAAAACTCCTGGGCTGTATTAAATAAAATTACAAGTGTGTGTTACAAACTGATATTTTAGGAATATAAGAATTAGGAGGAGTAGGCCATTTGACCCTTCAAACCTGCTCCACCATTCAACAGCATCGTAGGTGATCTGGATGAGGTCGTAACTCACAAAACTGTCAATGCCCTCACCTATCAAAAAAACTACTGATATTTATTCAACAGCAGAGTTTGATGACCTGGCTCTATTGATTTCTGGGGAAGATAACAGACAAACCAACCTCAGAAAAAATTTCACCCATCTCAATCTTAAAAAGGAAACCCCTTATTCCTGAACCATGTCTCCTGGTTCTAATCTCTACCAAGAAAGTAAACACACTCTTACCACTCACTATCAAGATCTTATATTTCAATAAGATCACCTCTCATTCTTCTAAACTCCAACGGGTACAGGACCAATCTGTCCAACCTCTCAGCATAAGATAAGCCGTTCCTTCCAGGAATGATTGAGTGGAATTTTTTTTTAATGTATTTCTGATGCAATTATATATTAATAAATGCAATCATAAACATTGCCTTGTATAGCTCCAGTAAGACTTCCCTACTTTAGTATACCACCCCAGCAATAAACACCAACATTCCATTTACCTTCATCACTTGCTGTATCTGCATAACAACTTCTTCTGACCTATGCACCAGGACCTCCAGACTCTTTAGCTCCTCTTCACAACTTACTTTCCTACCCATCTTGGTGTAATTAGCAAACTTATACTTTTGGTCTCTTAATCCAAGTCATTGATATAAAATACTAATAATTGAGGTCCCAACATTCCTGTGGCACTCCAGAACTACAACTTCTCAAACCCAAAAAAGGCCCATTTATCTCTGCTCTGCGTTGGCAACGTAATCCTTATTTTATGCTAACATGTTACCACTTGCACCACATGCTCTAATGTAGCATAGTTCAAATGGAACTTTATGAAATGTCTTTAGAAAATAAGTAAGCCAGAGACAAACAAAACTCTTTTTCACAAAACCATACTGACTTTGCCTTGATTCCTACATGATTTTCCAAATATCCTCCTATAACCTCCTTAATAATGGAGTCTAGCAATTTCCTTGTATATTCATGGATTATGCATCATTAGCATCTTTCTTTCTAACTGGCTATATATATGCTGATTTTTAAGATATTTCCATTCAATTTCATAATACTTCTTTATTTTGTTACATTTGCCTAAAGTTAAGGAAATATGTATGACAAAAAAAAGGAACAATCTAGTTTGATTTGGGATACATTTATTTTCAGGCTATACTTGAGAGATACTTGTGGCTTTGTTTTTATAATGCAAGTTAAAGTCGTCTAAAAAAGTTCTAACATCATAAACCATTAGGATAATGGTTCAGCAGTTTGAGAATGCCAGTGCTGTGAAATGATCGAATTACAGTTTTGACTTCATGGCCCGGTTTGTTGGTGACATATAGTTAGTTGTCCAATGTAAGTGAATATGACCACATAACTCACCAGGCACAATCATAAATTATGCTGGTCCCTTTTTTGAGTGGAAATGAAGTGTGCCTTCTAACATTTAATGCAACAAAAGCTTTAATACAAGGCATCACATGAAAGATGAGCATACAACCTCACAAATTTCAATAATATTTTTGCATACCCTTTTCCTAATAATTTGCTGCAGCATGTTAATATCAAGTAACGTTGTTCTCATGAGCTTTGTCTCAGTAGTAGTACTCTCATCAGTTACTCAAATCATTAGATTCAAGCCCTTTTTCAGGGACTATTTTATAACTTATGCTGACACTTCACAGTTTGAGAGATATGCTACACAATCAGAGGTACTGTCCAGTGAAACTTTTAATCAAGGCTGGACTGTTTGGTGCAGTGGACAAAAAAGATCCCATAGGATTCACGCAGAAACAGGAGAGATTCACAGTGTCCACTCACCCTTCAACTTCTATGTCAGGATTAAAGAACTGTTATCAACATAATAATCAATGTAACCACTTCCTGTTGGGCTGAAGATGATAACAGTAAAATAATGTATAATCATTAAAAGCACACTATTTAAATAGGAAAATTAATTTAATCAATTATAAAAGTTTAGCATGGATGTAGAAGTTTGCATCCAACATGGTAATGCTCCAGAAATCTTAACAGTTAGAATTAGGAGCTTTAGATGATGCTGATGATTTGGGACCATGCTTCTGAAATAAAATGAAGGGGATCACGCACTATTTTCCAATCCTTCCTGACAGCAAACCTGGGTGTTTAGATTGTTAAAGAATAAAGTGGGTTCAGACTGTTTTACTGGGAACAAGCTCCGTATCAGCGAGTTGTATAGCATGGAAAAAGGCCCTTCAGGCTGTCTTGTCTGCACTCATCAAACAACTATTTACTCTAATCCCATTTACCAGCACTTGGCCTATAGCTCTGTATTCTAGATGATCGCAAAGTGCTACAAATATTTCGTAAATGTTTTGATGGTCTCTGCCTCTAACACCTTGTCAGTAATGAGCTCCAGATACCCACCACCTAAAGTGTTTACACTGGGGACAAAGGCAACCTACGTGTTAACAATGGATAGACTGAGTCTGCAGAAATGCACCAAAAAGGTCAGGTTGTAAACATTTGTGCTCCATACTGTCTGCTTACTTCCTAGATAAAAATATGCTAGAATTTCTTGATCTTATGAAGGGTTGTGGGGAAAAGAGCAGAAAAAAGGTGGTGAGGAATGTCAGATTGGTCATGACCCTATTGTATGGCAAAGCAGATTCAAGGGGTTGAATGGCCTATTTCCTGTTCCTATTTCTTATGGTCTTACGGTTTCAAAGATAGTTAATCAACATTTCCACCAGGACACAAAGACCATGTCATTCATGTTATAATGAAGCTGTGCCCAGGAGAAAAAGGATTTAAGATATCACATAAGGTTTGTTTACCTAGATCTGGCAGATCAACAGCAATAAACAGATGTTGTGGTTCAGCAGAGATAACAAGGTGTAGAGCTGGATGAACACAGCAGGCCAAGCAGCATCAGAGGAGCAGGAAGGCTGACGTTTCGGGCTTAGACCCTTCTTCAGAAAATGGTTCAGTATACAGGTGAGTCACAGCTCATGTTTAGATTGAAAAGACTAAATTAATGAGTTAAAATAGGCAAATCCTTCAGCCTATCTTGAGATGAAAGCCGCAGCTGCATAGAAAAGAAATTTCAATCTGAAAGACCGTTCTAAAATTAAAAGATCCTAAGTCAAGAAAGGAAAAGAACAAAAGTAAACCTCGTCGGGTGTTAAGAACTACCTTGGTCTGATTCTAGGAGAACTGAATGAATGTTTAAAGGACAATATTAAGTGTATTTTTGGTTGAACTTAAAGAAAATGGGAATTGTTGTGTTTTGTGGTTTCAAGCACAAGTTAACTACAAAATTAACATTTAGTCAAGTTTTTTTTTTAGTCTTGCTACACTAAAAGTCTTAAACATGAAATCTTATTGAGTTATCCTTTCACCAACTAACCAGAAGTTCTTTTTTTCAAAAAATTAGGTCGTCACTGGTATAAATATGCCACTATTATACCAATTACCCATTCATGTGATCAGAATGCGTGTATAGCTTAGAGGTTTTGCAAAGATAAATCTGATTGGGTTAGTACTTTATGACTCAGTGGTTAGCTGCATGACTTGCTATCAGGTTGTGTCTGCAGCAACAGTTCAATCAATAAAAGTTAATTGGAAAACTACTGTTCTCAAACAAGCAAGCTACTTTTTTCATCTTGCTTATACCACTGATCAAATGAGGAGCAACTCTCCGACCACTTCCACTACCCCTTTGAAGAGCTGTTCAGAATCCCTGCAGTGAAAACAGCTCATTTTCTCCTGCACATACAGGTTGACAGAGGAATCAGAAAGCATCTGCTTTTAGAAGGAGCCAGAACTTGAACCTGCAGCACTGATATTCGCTAATTTGTCGGTGACCTTTAAACTGTCATCACAGTTGCTGTTTGGAGAGAGTGAGATACATCTTCCATAATACACACAATGAATTTATCTTATTTTATTAATTGGGCAGAAGGGGTGAAAATCCTTTAGACAAAGTACTTCCAATGTTATTGTTCTCTTAAATTTTTAATAAAGTTTGAGATAACGTATCAGCTTTGTTTTGGGGGAACATGCCTTCAAACAAAATTACTGGACGCAATAGGACAAAAACATCTAGACTGTGATGTGGGCACAAGGTAGTTCAAACAATCAGTGTGGAGGGAGTTGGCTGCTTGCACCTCCAAAGCAGAGAAACTACATGCAATGGCAACCTTAAAAAAAAACAGAAAATACTGGAAGCATTCTGGTCAGGGAACATCCATGGAGAGAGAAAAAGTTAATATTTCAGATTGATGGCTTTTCATCAGAACAATTCTAATGAAAAGTTTTGATTTGAAACATTAATTCTGTTTGTCTCCACAGATTATGCCAGATCTATAGAATATTTTCAGAATTTCTGCCTTTATTTCACATTTCTAGCATCCTCAGTATTTTACTTGTGTGGCTGCAAGAAATTGTTTATTTTAGACGCCAAGTAACAAACAAGTGTAAAAGCCAGAATAAGAGAAGAAGACTTAAAAAATGTGATTATTGGCTCCACAACACATGAATTATGCTCAGTACTAGTTCAGAAGTCAAATGGGTGACAGATTCAGAAAACAACTAGCTGTAAATTTTGGTTTACAAGCAGTGTTTAAAAAATGAGATTAATAGCCGGAATCAATCTGCCTCTAATTTTCATCACTGCTTTCTTTTTGATAACTACTGATGACACCACAGAAACATGCTGCAATTTCTCCATTAATTGTCATTATTGAGCTCAAAATTAATTGCAGTCAATATATGACACCAGGATTTACACCATTAGTTTATCCAGATTTGCTTTTAGAATTTTTCAGAAATCACTACAGTCCATCTTGCTAAGCTGCAAAATGCAAGTCCAGTTCTTAAGAGAAATGTGGTGAAAACAACCTGGTTAAATGACATCATTGCATTCATTATGAAATTATGTTTAAACTGTATTTTTTTTATTGTTTGATTTTAACAGTACCGATGTTATTACCAGACAAATCAGATCCATGTCTGCAATCTGGCTTGACAGATTATTTTGAATTATTTTGGTTCCGAAACAAAATGCAATGCTTCAGATTTAGTATCAACAATAAAACAGGAGTTTATTGTGCAAAAGAAATGAAAATAAAACCAAACTATTTTGTAAAGACCATATCTTTCTCTTTATTTCTGATAGTGCTAAAATGGGTAAAGGACTTGAAAAGCAAGTTATTGGAACACACTAAGTGGTATTTACTCAGCTGCTTTGATCAAATAGTGGGGAAGGTCAGTTGCAGATGGGCTGGCACCAGCGCGTTTACACAATGCGACTTTCAGCCAGCATTACGTAGCCGACTGGTTTGCCGGTTGTTGATGACAAAATGCATCAGTCTGTCAACAAGTATGGCTCCAGGCTAGACAGACAACTTGTGGACGTGAATGACACTGCCAGAAGCCTTTGGACTTCCAAAAAGGGAGGCGGTGTGTCCCTCCCTGCAGTAGAAAATATCTAAAGTCTGAAATCTGATCTGTGTTCTCTAGGTCTACAAACTGGGGACTGTGTGTACTTTGACAGATTCTCTAGCTTTTGAGAGGACTCTGGGAATAGCAGGGCTTGATTTCACTGGAGTAGCGTGCTGGAAATGTGACAATTTACAAATAACACGTTTAAAGATTTTGAAAGACATGGTAAACTACAATCCCATTAATCCCAAAGGCACCCTTTTACAGTACTTAAATCACCAGAGAGAATAGTCAGTGTTTGGCTTAACAGATGTTTCAATTCCCAGTCACGACAATCCGATAGCCTTTGCCTTGAGCCTTTGTAAAACTGAGTATGGATTTTGTCAGTTTCAAATAATCACTTCAGGGTTTTAACCAAGCACTTCCAATCTGGAACTTGAAACTAACTCCTTATACAGAGGTAATTTATTCCTGATAGCTTTAAACTGTTTCCCTTTCTCAGATGGGACTGTTTTACACAGCCTGCTTCATTCAAGACTTCTGCAACCCCAACAGAAATTCAAAGCTTCTTCCAAGCTGAGTCCTCCACACCCTCCCCACAAAAAATCTGACCTTCTAAACTGAAAGCTTTAATGCACAACCATTTACTTTGAGTTTTTACCAGTGAACAAAGTAAACATTTTCCCAGGAGCCTGAAACAACTCTGATGGTTTTAAAAGAAATCACCATGACTACAGAAATAACTATAAATTAATCATTAAACTCCTTCTGACAGGCCAAAATTCACATACCACTAGCTCAAATCCAAACTCTAAAATAAATGATATGAAGTTATAAGTAAATCACAGACCTTATATAAAATACAAGGTCTTTTAGCATTGTCATGAAAAATACATGATTCACAAACTGTACTGCTTTTTGCTCATTACTACCACTAGGTTAGGTTTCAGTAGTGAATGCGCACAATGCAATGAATGTCAAAAGTGGTCATATATATTAAAATGCTTTCAAATTGAATAATTTTGTCCACCAGCACATTTCAACCATTGCAAAGTATAAATAAAATAACTTCTCAAGTATTATCTTATAATTGAAGGTTTGTCAACCAACAAAACTAAAATCTTTAATTTGAGAGTTTACATTGAGACTTCACACAACAACCGAACAAGACTGCAAGTACTGCTGCTGAGCATTGCACTTGCATTTTTATGAAAATAATGGAATAAGTAAATGGTCAAAACTGTAGCAAATAGGTTTCAATATAGGTAAGTATGAAGGTATCCATGCTGAATGAACAACATAACAGAAAAGGGCAATTTCAAAAACAGTGTAAATTCAAAGAGATTGATCCGAAAGTCCAAGTACGTGCTTCAGTAAAATGTCATGCACAGGTCCAAGAAAGTAATTGAAAAGGTTAATCGAATATTGAGAATCATATCTTATGCTAACAATATTAGGCTTTTTTTTTGGCGGGGGGTGCGGGGTGTTGCACACGCATGCACACAGGATGACTTTAACAGAATACTGCACTAGACTCCAAGCATTAAGTTACAAGGAGAGACAGCACTAACCAAGGGTGTAGGGTGTGAAATTTAGATGATTAAGGGTTTATAAAATCATGAAGGGCATGGATAGGATTAATAGGCAAGGTCTTTTCCCCAAGCTGGGAGGGTCCAAAACTAGTGGGCATAAATTTAAGATGAAAGAGATTTAAAAAGGGACCCAAGGGGCAACTTTTTCATGCAGAGGGTGGTGCATGTATGGAATGAGCAGAAAGGGGAAGCGGTGGAGGCTGGCACAATTACAACATTTAAAAGGCATCTGGATGGGTATATGAATTGGAAGGGTGTAGAGGGATATGGGCCAGGATTAATTTAGGTTATCTGGTCAGCAAGGATGAGTTAGACTGAAGGGTCTGTTTCTGTGCTGTACATCTATACAACTATTTACAAATTGGAACAAACAGACTGGATAGAAATAAACCATTCCTGCTGGTTAGGGTGTCTCAGACTGTGCCATAGCCAACAAATAAAGCCAAGCTTTTCAGAAATAAATATAGGGAATACTTCTACCTAAAAAAGGTGCGAGAAATTTGGAACTCACTTCTGCAAAATGCAATTGATCCCCAATCAACTGGTCAATTTAAAATGAGATTGAAAAACTGTTAACTTTATTAAGAGTTATGGGGCAAAAGCAGGTATATGGAGTTAGGTCATAGTTCAACCATGGTTTTATTGAATGACAGAACAGACTCAAAGGGCTAAATAGAGTACCGCTGTTCCAAGGATCCTATATGTCTGAACTCAATAGGAAGATACTGATTTATAGTTTTATATGCCTTTTAGAAACCACACAGCAAAATTCAGGCCTCACAAAATGCATGACTGTGAAAAATATTGTGCAAGATGGACATTACTGTATTCTGGTGGTGCAAAATTACCAGTGCCTTGCCAACAAAATCCAAATTGAAGTCACTGCTGATGAACCTGTTGAAAACTATTTCAGCCACCATTCTAACTATTTTTCTCGTGATCAAGTTGGTTGAGGGGGGGGTCAGGAAAGTGCACGCGGCTGCTGCCTATAGTTCAGACTGTATGGGTTTTCTTTCTTCAAAGCCCAATATTTTTGCACAGTAACAAAATAAAACTAAATGTAGAGCTTTAGTGAAGCTACCTTACCATTAGGAATCAGAATTCCACCTAGCATAGTGCCAAACACTATTCCAGCTGTAATGAGCTTAAAACGCAAGGGTGGCATATACCCTCCTGCAGCAAAGGTACCATCCTTCTGCTGAAATCGAAAGGGAAGGGAAAGTTGGTAAATTGTTCAATATCCTTCAAGAGAAAACATTCCATAATCAAGAAAACACGACAATACAACCAAGTGAACACAAAATCATGAGAATTCAATTGTGAAGTCAAATCACATCACTATTTAAATTGCAAATAACCTCCGCTTTCCTCACTAAAATACATTTGATAAGAAAATTATACTCTATCACTTGTGTATCAACTACTGGACACTCTATTGTCTTTCTCACGGTCACCTATAAGCTTAGCATCCAGGAACCATGAATATTAATCCTACTGAACAGCTCTTGCTCATTAAGCCTGTGGTTGATATTGGCTCAACATCGACAAAGGATTTCACTTCCCAAACAGGACTGAGGCCATAGATAACATGGCATATTTTTATCATTTTCTCAACTCATGGGTATTTATAAAGTAGGAGATATCAGTATACTTCCAGAAGACAGTAGCTCAGAAATTTCAATGACCAGGCAGTCATTTCTGCAATCTAGGCTGGAGTTGTGCATTAGGGTCACATGAAAATCTCAACACAGCTGAATCCAAAAATAAAATTGCCCTAGAAATTGAAAATTCCAACAGATAATTGCCCTATTTCCCAAGCCTTTGAGAAAGCTCCTTAATGTCAGAATTCAGAGGGCTCCAAACTCAGTTAAGTTTAATAGTTACCCAGGAAAGATTAGAGGATTAAAAATCAATTGTAATACTAGTTAACCGTTAAACTGATTCCCAAATGCAACACTAACCCTTCTCCTAAATTCATCAACCTACACTGCACCCAGAACGGCAATGCAAAACCCTGCTCCCTGATGCGACATTCCCCACTGCTGAAAACCCTACTTGAATCCATAACTCCCTCCCGTCACAGCCCCCAAACAGAGAGTCATCCCTTGGCCCTAACTGAAAAGCCATCTGCCAAACCAAACATCAACACACCACCTTGATCCAACATTCCTCCTTCTTCCACTCCCACATCCTCTCTCTTAGCTGCACCCAATCTACATTAAGCACTGATCCACTCAACTGACACCCCACACACTTCAAACAAATGAGTATTATTTCCTTACCTATCACCCCCTGCTTCCACAACTAATAAAATAGATTGGGGTCTTTGCATAATTTAAGTCCCAAAATAGCGCAGCAAGTGCCATAAAAAGTGGCAGGTCTTGCCAGCATTGTTACTCCTGCACTGAATGGATTTCTCCCCAATTTTCACCAATTACACACTTGGATCACCAGACTGAATTCTGGCCAGAAACAATTGTCAACAACCCACTAAGGACTACAGCGAATCATGAAGGCAGCCCACTGCCTCCATCTCCAGGTCAATTAGGGATATGCAATAAATGCTATACTTGCCAGTGACATCCACATCGTATGAACAAATAAAGAAAACCCACTTGCTAGCCACAAATAATTAATCACAGTTGGGGATCGGTTTCTTTGTGCTCATAAGCAAATTCACATTAAATGCTGTGGCCCAAACCATCAACACTATGGAGTAAACATGAACAAACTGCAATACGGAAGTGAGTTTCAAGCTTAAAATAGTTTAAAAACACATTTAAATCAACTTATTCTAACTCCCACAACAATGTATATTTGTTAGATACAGATAGCTAATTTTTCAGAGGTTCTGTATTAACAATACATACTTACTTGCAACTGTTCAAAGAGAAAAGTGTTCAGAGCTTGTCGGCAAGGAAGAATCATCATTGGGAACCCCACAGCAACAGACATCATAAATCCTACACGAATCATCTCTGTGACCAAGTTGGAGGGGAAGTTCATCATAACATTCCCAGCAATATTATCAGTGTAACCAATATAACCAAAAGAACCAACCTGTTAGATGATAATAATATTATAATTATAATAATAGTAGTAGTAACAATAATGATAATTATGTGTACTTTAGACTATAAGACACGGGAGCAGAATTAGGCCATTCAGCCCATGAGTCTGCTCCACCATTTGATCATGCCTGATATGTTTCTCAATCCAACCTCCTGCCTTCTCTCTGTAACCTTTGATCCCCTTACTAATTAAGAGCCTATCTTAAATACATTCAATGATTTCACCTCCACAGCCCTCTGTGGCAATGAGTTCCACAGATTCACCACCCTTTAGCTAAAGAAATTCCTCTTCATCTTAATTCTAAAGGGTCATCCCTTCACCCGGAGGCTGTGCTCTCAGGTCCTAGTCTCTTCTCTAGAGGAAGCGCATCTTCTCCATGTCTGCTCTATCCAGGCCTCTCAGTATTCTGTAAGCTTCAATGAGCTCTCCCTTCATCCTTCTAAACTCCGAATGGAGACCCAGATTCCTCAACCACTTCTCATACGACAAGACCTTCATTCCCAGGATCATTCTTCCAAATGCCCTCTGGATCCCGTCCAATGCCAGCACATCCATCCTGAGATACAGGGCCCAAAACTGCTCACAATATTCCAAACACAGTCTGACCAGAGCTTTATAAAGCCTCAGCAATGCATTCCTATTCTTGCATTCTAGCCCACAGTGCTCCCTTAAATTTAATTGCCAAATACTCGAGTTAATATTCATTATTATACACATCTACAAAAGTTTTGTTGAATCAAAAGCTCCAGGTTCAGGTCCCACCCTTGGACTGATTGCCACGAAATTAACATTCATAAGATGGACAAAAGGATTCATTGTTGGGCTATAAATGCTTCATAAATACATACGGAATGTGGTCAGAGCAGGGAATTAGCTAATCAATTATGCTATGATTCCTAAGCTAACGAATAGAAATAGCTAGCATTAGGAAAGGCATCCAGCTGTAAAACCAACTGCCAAATCCAAAATGATTGTTGATTCCAAGGTATTCAACCAGCATTGTGGTAACCCCACGTAACATGGGAAAAGGTAAAGAAAGGGAAGTTCATCTTCATGTTTGCAATCTAAGCAATGTAGCCAGTGTAAAATATTGAAGTCTTAAATAACTTCTCAAATTTGCATTTCGAAACTGCACTTTCTCAAATTAGATTAACTTAAACTTAACTTGTGTATTATTCCTAATGCTGTGACTGAAGTTTGTTTTCACAAAGTTGTCCCTTAAGCTGCCAACAATTGAAATTACTAAATGGAAATTAGTTTATTTGATCTAAAGAGCTCGCATCTAAAAGTGACTAAAGAGTTATCTTTACAAGCCTTTGGTCAGTGGCGTTTAACCAGTACGATCTATGGAGTATAAAAGCCAAATAACTACACATGTTAGAAGTCAGAAACAAAAACAGAAATTGCTGGGAAAACTCAGCAAGTCTGGCAGCTTCTGTGCAAAGAAATCAGAGCTAACACTTTGGGTTTGGTATGTATTCAGAACAGTTATGAAGAAGGGTCACGGGACACAAAACATGAACTCTGATCTCTCTCCATAGATGCTACCAGATCTACGGAACGCAATGTTTTGGCAATAGAATTGAAACGTCACATTTAAAACAAACTCTTCGAAATGTTGAGTTCAATTTTAGTTATTCAAAGGGTTTTCTATTTTAAACAAAGTCTAATGTTACTGCTGCTCACATGAATTAATAAGCTGAAATGTTGCAATACATATCTTCTAAATTCATCCCCAATACAAGCTGCTTCTATTAATTTTCAAAAACTATTGCAGTTATCTAGTTACATGCAATATGAACACCAGAGACTTACTGTTATGTAAAACATATTAACCACATTCAGGGCTGACGAGAAGATAGTGCTCATCCGTTTAACAGAAGGTTCATCCAAGCTGTCATATGTAGGCAGCACTTGACTGTGAGAAAATTTTAAAAATAAATCTGAGCAATGTATTTTTTAACTCAAAACAAAGACAACTGAAATACCCTTAATGCACAAAAATTATTCACAATCAGAAGTGCAAAATACTGCAAGTGCTGGAGATCTGAAATAGAAACAGAAATGCTAGAGAAACTCCAAGTCAGAAATATCTGCAGAAAAAGAGAAACAGTTCAGATTTTGCATTGAATATATGATTTCCTCAGAGTCAGACGTGCTAAGTTTCTCTTGGACCTTGTTTTTAATTTTATTTACAATTAATTCACTGATACTTAAGTAAATTTTGGTGTATGACTTTTAAAATTCTTAGTGTAAGTAGCTAGAAATTGTTAAATTATGATAATAAGTAGATTTTCTCACAGTACAATGAATCATTTGAAAAAATAATGCACAACTAAAAATGACTTTCATGTCTAAGCCTTAGTAAGCCTCACAGTTAGGCCATGAATCTATGGGTTATCCTGAGGTTTAACAATATATTGGTGCTACAACATCACAAACTCTGCTGGATTTCAATCACTACACCATAAATAAAGGTATGCATAAAGAAAACAGCAAGAAAATATTCCCTGAAATAAAGGGACTGAGCCATGAACAAAAACACAGAAGACAATCAATGACAGCTTGGAAAGAAAATCAAATAGAATAAAAACACATTGTAAATAGATGATTTGAAAGTCGAACAAGTTGGAACAAAAGGCACAAAATTAAGTTAGTGAAATTAAAAATTCAAACAAATACCACAAAGCACTTCTGTACCTAATGTTCAATAACTGTTTGGAATAATCTGCCTGGCAATGCAATTGAGACAAAAAGCCTTCAAGGAATTTGACATGCAGTTGGATGCTAAATTGCTCAAGTTAAACTTATTGAAAAGATAAGCTTTGCTAATCTGACTAATCTTAATTGTGATTGCTCTCAATCACGATACTGAAAATACAGTAAAATCATTTCAGGAATTCAAAGCTTTGTGACCCAGTAAATGGGCTTAACAGAAGTACAACAAGTTTGTACCTGTGGATTTAGCTAGAGTAGACAAAATAAAACAAACACAGTGCTCCCTCTCCGCTGAAATTAAACCAAAAATTGATAGGTAACTTGAGAAAGAGAGCTAGAATTCATCTGCTACTGGCCCAGATTTTGTGGTGGTAATGACAGCAAAATTGTCAGTGTTCATTTTCATTATTCAGCCAAAATTGATATTAACTTTGGCAGTCCACACATGCACAGAATAATGTGGAAATTCAGAAGCTGCAATCAGAGATTGTATGTTTCTCCAGAGGATGCACTGTTGAGGTTCCACAAAATAACCTGACCATTCATTGTGCTAATTGCACGATTAGCTGATCACAAAATAGCTTTGCATTGGACTATATTACCACGAGAGCAGTTAACAGTAAAATCACTGCATACAAAGTAATTTTGAAATGAAAGGTATCTGATAGTACAAATTCTCTCAATGATACAATGCAAAATGAGTTTAATATAGTTGAATCTGAATACTCAAGGATTTCAGATGCTACCCGGTTGAGCCACTGAGTCAGAAACAGACATTCCAAATGTTATGGAAAGATGGCTAGCAAGAGAGGTTAGTGGGAAAAGTAGAAATGAACTTAAAAGATGCGATCTGTTTGTGGAATTGTTTTGAATATAATGCTCAGTCAACCAGGTTTTAAAAATATAAAAATTATCTAATTGTTGATTACAACTTTAAAAAAGATTCTCATGAACATAAGCAGTAAGACACTGAAAAGTACTTAAGTCAGTGGCAGCCTCCTATTCTCAGAGGATTCAGGAATATTTTGAAGTGCAATTTAACAGTTTAGACAGCACAAGAGAATACATAACAAAATTCTACCTTAATATTTTTAGTAACAGTTTGTTAAATTTTATTTTTTCAGCACATTTGCAATAAAATGTATTTTAATGCTAATCAATTTGCAAATGTAGCACTGACACGGAATTGCACTAAAATACACTGTTGTGAGTATAAAAGGACATCAATACGATGAATTTTAGTGCAGCCAGAGTTAAGGAATTTGCTTCTACTACACTCTAACTGAAACAGAATAACATGAATATAAGTGGGACAGCTTTTGGTTATTTAATATAACTCGTTGGAGTTAAACTAAGTACAACTAATGCAGTTTAATTACAAATTGATGGGTAACATTGAGGCTTAACAGTAGGAAAGGGATGATACTGCTTTAAAACAAGCAATCCCTTGCGAAAGTGATATCAAAATAGAATTGTCTCAAACTAAATTCAGTCTTCATATAGCTGTTACACCAATAACTGAAGCTGGAATACAAATAACCGTGGGATTTTCTCTTACCGTATGATGTTAGTTCAGCACAGTCTAAAAGATACTGGTGTCTTGCGTGGAGGACAGGTGCACATCTATAGACAAATCACCTCCCAAAGACTGAAAAGCGCTAATCCTAAGAGAAAAGATGCAACTATGCGATCTGACTTCTATGCCTTACCCCAACCCAAGTCACACGCTTCCAGCGAACATCCTACATGACCTACATTGGAGATAACACGGTGTAGAGCTGGATGAACACAGCAGGCCAAGCAGCATCAGAGGAGCAGGAAGGCTGACGTTTCGGGCCTAGACCCTTCTTCAGAAAATGAAGGAGG
>NW_025968126.1:21262-25000 GCF_021869965.1 Rhincodon typus
TCATTTTCTGAAGAAGGGTCTAGGCCCGAAACGTCAGCCTTCCTGCTCCTCTGATGCTGCTTGGCCTGCTGTGTTCATCCAGCTCTACACCGTGTTATCTCAGATTCTCCAGCATCTGCAGTTCCTACTATCTCTGACCTACATTGGAATTGTTGGAAGATCAGGATCCAATTTAAAATTTTTGTCCTAGTGATTAAAATACCAATGTTGCCAAAGCCTTATCTCTATAACCACTTGTAGTTCTACAGTTCCATCACATTGCAACAATATCCTGTTATACATCCATCTCTCCCTTCATCTCACTACGAGCAACCCTGCCTTCATCTTCCCAATGCCTTTGAGCTGAATTCAATCTTTACAATCTTCAACTTGCCACTTCCCTGACCTTCAGGAATGTCCTCCTGAAAAACCCACCTTTAAACAAGTTCTTTCTCACCTCAACGCCCATGAAGTATCTAGGGATGTTTTTCTAAAATTAAGATACTGTGTAAATGCAAGTTGTCGCTCGATTGCAATTCCTCCTGCAAGATCATGCAGGTCTAACTAACCACATTTAATAAATAACAATCAATGAGCTTTAAGGATGAAATGTTCTTGCTGTAGAAACCGCACAACACAATTTAGAAAGAAGAACACAAAGTACTTACGACTGGCAAGCAAAAGACATGCCATAGATAGGAAGGCACTGAAAAAAGCCTTCCCAGCGAATGTAACTGACTCGGCTGAGCCATTGACCATTAAACAAGCCATGTTTGAAGGAAGATAGCACAATCTGTGGTAAGAGAAAGCATCAAAGTTATCAGTCAATAAATATATGGCTGCAAGCATCCTCTTTTAAGGATTACAAGATTAACAGGGCATTACAAATGAGGAAGGCTATTTGGTCCACCTCAATTCATCCATTTGGACTGGTCCTGGAAATCACTGATGTGTTATACCTTTGAATGATTGTTGGATTTTTATCTCTGTATCTGGAAATCTATTCTACACTCTAATTTTAGCAAAAGACTTCAGATACTTGAAATTGGAAGCATAAACAAACTTCTGGGAATACTTAGCAAGTCCAGCTGCTTCTGTGGAGAGAAACAAGGTTAACATTTCAGGTCAATGACCTATCTTCATAACTCAAGGTATATAGAATAGCAGCAGACTGAACAAGCGAAAAGAGGTGGGAGGGATAAAAAACAAAAGAGAAAATCTGTGGTAGGTTGGTGAGCAGGAGAAATTAACTGGCAAACGCCTTCATGACACAAAAGGGCAAAGTCAGTGGTAATGGTTGTGGTAAAGAAACAAAATATTTGATCAGGGTAGTACGGATGCCAGAAGAACAAAAAAAAACAAACAAACAGTCATATCTGATAGCAAAAGCAAGTTTAACACTGAGATACTCAAAACAAAATGAAAATAAAACAGGAGAGTTTACGGTATGTCGAACATTGTTGAATCTAAGTGGCTGAATTGAAAAATGGGGCCCTGTTTCATAAGCTCGTGTTGAGCTTCACTGAGAATGCAGCAGGCAGAGGACAGAAATGTCAGAGTGAGAACAAGGAGGTGAATTAAAATGGCAAGATACTGGAAGCTCTAGATTGTGCTTGTGAACTCAGCAGAGATGTTTCACGAAGTGGTCACCAACCAATTTGGTTTGCCCAATGTAGAAACTATATTGCAAATTGTGAAGACATTAAGTTAAAGAAATACATCTAATTTCAAGTGCTGGACAGTGACAAGGGAGGAGGTAAAAGGGCAGGTGTTACACAGCTCCTCCATTTGAATGGGAAGGTACCATAAGAAATAGTTGAGATATTTGAGTGAGTAAGTGGATCAGAGTCAGAAGGAAAAGATCCTTTGGAATGCAAACAAAGGCCGAAGGTGCGCTTGGTAGTGGCATCACACTGGGTGATAGAAAAGGCTGGGAATGGATTGTCTGGATGTTGAGGCTGGTAGGGGTGGAAGGCGAGGACAAGGGGAACCATATTGCAATTCTGTAAGGGATGTGGTGTGGGCAGAAGTGAAGGAACAAGAGTGGATACAGTACAGGTTCCTGACAATCATGGCGGGAAGGAATCCTTTAGGGGACAAAGATCTATAGCTGTAAATCCTAAAACAAAGTTGTTTGAAATATAAATGTTCATAGTCAACTATTTTCTTCATCATTCAAAATTTTATAGAAACACAAATATCTTAAATTTTTAAATCAAAAATAGGTAAAATTTAAAAGACAGACATTTGAAATCTTAATTTGTGGATAGATACTGGCGTGATATCAAGCATTCAAATCCTTGCAAACTTTGCTTGCAACAGAAATTCCTCAACTTGGAGGAATTGTGTGGGGTACCACAACTGAGAAAAAGTAATCCTGGAGAGAACTTTAACCCAGGGCTTATGGGGTCAGTGCTGTGTGGCAGATTTGATGTCTTGGTGAGTGCAGTACTTCCCCCTGCCCAGAGATTACTGCAGGGCTTTTATAATAAATCCACAGCCAATTATAGCTCTAACATTCATTTGGTGACAGTGTAAACAGGCAGCTTTGCAAAACAATTTCAAATAGTAATTCTGACATTGAAAATTCCATCCAGCCATAGATGCCATTTTCTGTCACATTTCCAGCTCGCAAGAGAAGTTGCGCTGTTTATATAAACACTGCATGCTGGAAATGAAAGTTTTACATTCATGGACATCTACATTATGGTAATTCAGAATAGCTGAAAATGCTAGAGTCTCATGTGGTTCCACTTGTCACAGTTAACAAACAGCAACATAGATTATTGACTTTTTAAAAATGTCATTGCTTGCAATACACACAATTCTTAAATTATTGGGAAGAAGTTCTAATACATTTTAGTTTTTTAAAAAGTAAATCTGTACTCTAAATATCCATGTAGCAGTTTGTTTGAAGGAAGTTATTTTATAGCCTGCACATGTGGCGGCTCATAAATTATAATCTTGCAAATCACTGAGGCTAATAATGATCCTTCTTGGTGTATTCTATTAATCTAAATGGATCAGATAGCAAGGACTTGGTTTGCTCTGCCAGAATTCTGTCATTTCTTATATGTGACCTTTTAGATAAAACTCATGATCCGTTAAATTCAGTACCAAAGCAAACCAGAAGCAGAAATTAATAGCGTCGGTTCAGAGAATTGCAATTGTGGTCATAACTATAAGAGTTTGCCAATTAGTTTGGAAGTTTACACTTGCGTGTTAAGTTGTCATCACCTTCACAACATAACGTATGCTTTCAATCCTTTCACGTCTTTTCCTGTAATTGCTTTCTTTATTTCTGTATTTCAGAGCTTTGGAAGTTTCTCATGCCATCAAAAGGAAAGTTAGACAAATACACTCTTCTAATTTAGATCTATTTATTGCAATGATATACGTGGGCAAGTCTTGAGGTGTTCAGTCACTCATTTGGAAATGCTTCATTGTTATCCCCCAACTAACTGGGAGGAGTGTGCACTAAGTCAGCGTCACTGTGAAGCAGGCTGGGAGGTGTAGGCAGGAAATCAATTTCACTTATGAAAGAGACTGGGAGAAACAGGCCTGTATAAGAAGAGCAGCAA
The DNA here is from genome assembly GCF_021869965.1 of Rhincodon typus. Classification (NCBI taxonomy): domain Eukaryota; kingdom Metazoa; phylum Chordata; class Chondrichthyes; order Orectolobiformes; family Rhincodontidae; genus Rhincodon; species Rhincodon typus. The sequence goes on from NW_025968126.1 coordinate 24,823, forward strand.
TACAAGGAGATTAAAAACCTGCAGCAGAGTCATTTCAAACTCTTTCTGCCTGCCAGTACTAAAGAAAGACGTGAAGAAAAGCATGTAGACGATTGTTGAATACTTCTTACAAGTCTCTTTTGATTGGCTCGTTGGTTTAAATCAGAAGATGTTATTACAGCTGAGTACAATTAGGAAA
>NW_025968127.1:0-25000 GCF_021869965.1 Rhincodon typus
GTATAAGTTAATCATTTGACCATAAATACAGGAGGTTTTATCAATAAGTTCATTGATGATACTAAAATTGGTGGTGTGGTAAATAGCCAGAAGCTTTAGATGAGCTCAACAGACAAGCAGAACAATGGCAGATGGAGTTTAATCCTGAAACGTGTGAAGTGATCCATTTTGGGACGACTAATAAGGCAAGGGAGGGCACACTGAATGACAGGAGCCTGGGTAGTACTGAGGATCAGTGGGACCTTGTCGTGCATGTACATCAGATCATTGGTAGTAACAGGACAGGTGGATAGGATGGTTAAGAAGTTGTATAGGATACTTGACTTTATGTCAAGCAATAGAATGCAAGAGCAGGGAGGTTATGATGGAACTGTATATAATATTAGCTAGGCCACAGCTGGATTTTGTTTGCAGTTTTGGCCACCACAGTATAGGAAGGATGTGATTGCATTAGAGAACGTGTACAGGAGATTCATCAAATGTTGCCCGAACTAGAGCATTTCAGCTATGAAGATGGACTAAATAGCCTGGAGTAATTTTCTTTAGAACACAGAAGGCTGAGAGGGGACCTGATTGAGGCGTATAAAATTATGAGGGGCATAAATATGGTCAATAAGAATAAACATTTCCTCCAGTAAAGTGGTCAATTATCAAGGGGCACAGATTTAAGGTTAGGTTTAGGGAGGCTTAGAGGGAATACAAGGAGAACCTTTTACACCCAAAGGGTGGTGGGTACCTGGAAATCACTGCCTAAAAGGATGGTGAAGGAAGAAACCATCAAGTGCTGGGAAATGGAATAGAGTGATGGGTGTTTGATGACCAGTGAGAAGCTGATGGACCAAAGGGTCTCTTTCAGCACCGTAATACTTTATGACTCTACTTGCATGCTAAATAGAAGAAGCAGCATCCAATAGCCAAGGCCATGTGATTCTACAATCAACAGATCAGATCTAAGCTTTGCAGTCCTGCCACAACTGTGAATGGCGGTGGACTGTTAAAAACTCTTAATGAAGGAGGAGGCTTTGCTATCCTCAATAATGGGGAGTCCAGGTCATCAGTGCAAAAGATAAGGTTGAGGCATTCACAACAATTTTCAGCCAGTAATGCCAAGTGGATGATCTATCTCTGCCTCCTCCAGAGGTCTCCAGCATCACAGATACCAGTCTTCAGCCAGTTCAATTCATCTCACATGATATCAGGAAATAGCTGAAGGCACTGGATACTGAAAAGGATATAGTGTTTGACAATATTCTGGCAATAGTACTGAAGATATCCGTTCCTGAACTTGCTACACCCCTAGCCAAGCTGATCAATTACAGCTACGCAACAGGCCATATACCCGACAATGTGGAAAATTGCACAGGCATGTCTTCTACACAAAAAGCAGGCTAAATGTAACCTGTCATTACTATCCAATCAGTTTACTCTCAATCAGTAAAGAGATGGAAGGCATCATCAGCAGTGCTATCAAGCAGCATCTTCTCTGCAACCTGCTAGTGATGGCCAGTTTGTGTTCCGTCAAGGCCACTCAGCTCCTGATCTCATTACAGCCTTGGTTCAAACATGGACAAAAGAGCTGAATTCCAGAGGTGAGGTGAATGTCAGCAATTGACATCAAAGCTGCATTTGACTGAGTGTGACATCAAGAAACTTAGCAAAACTGGAGTCAATGAAAATCTGGAGGAAAAGGTCTCCACTGGTTAGAATCATACTTAGCACAAAGGAAGGTGGTTGTGGTTGCTGGAGATCAGTCATCCCGGCCTCAGGGCATCTCTGCAGGATTTCCTTAGGATATAGATTTTCTAACTGACCCGTTCAAAGATGTCATTACAAACTTCTAGAGCAGGTGGTCTATGAACTTAGCTCAGAGGTAAGGATATTACCACTGCTTCACAAGAGGCCCCTTAGTTAGACATTTTTAATCAACTTATTCAGATGTTATGATGCACATGAACCAAGGCCATCTGGTTCAGAGGTAGGGAAACCACCAGCGTGCCACAATACACCCAGTTCCTCGGATCAACATTTTGTAATCAACCTGTTCAGAGATGTTACTACACACCTCTGGAGCAGAAGGGACTCAAACCCAGGCTTCCTGGCTCAGAGGTAAGCACTCTGCCACAAGAATTTTCCAGTTTCTTGGAATATTGTCCTAGGCCAATCATCTTTGGCTGCTTCATCATTGATTTTCTCTCTATCATAAAGGTCAAAAGGGGAGGAGATGACTGCACATCGTTAGCACCATTTGGGACTGCTCAGATAATGAGGAGTTCAAATGCAGCTAGGTCAGGACAACATTCTGGTACGAGCTGAGAAATGGCAAGTCCTCTATAATAGAAGTTTGGAAAGCAGTGTTTATAGAAAAACTTGAATAATGGACTATGAATTGTTTCTTGGGAGTTTTCCTAAAACAAAACACTATATTAATGGTAGAGTAATGGTACGTTTAAGTAATACTTTATGTTGGTGCATTACATACTTAGGAGATTTTAAATAAATAATTAGTACAAACATGCAAATCATTAAAACTGTTTGACAGAGTACACATTCTTTACTTAACAAAAGCCTGCTTGCATAAAATGTATTCTGGACCACTGCTTAAAGATGTCGTGGTGACAACCTTCAGGAGAATCAAGGTTGTTCTCTGCATAACCACAATGAAAAAAATTAAGTACCGTATTACAGAGTATCACTGAGCATGACAAGCCTGTCGAAGTCACAATAGCTGCATTTCAGAGTCTATCATTCTGACCACTTCATACAACCCCTGTGGGCAAAACAATGCAATTGCAGACCAAGAATCTCAAAATTCATCCTCTGACACCCCAGACACATTTGATTATCATAGTAACCATCCAGAGAGCTGATACATCCTGATCAAACTGAAAAGAAAATTGTAGTAATTTATCAACAGTAGTGCAATGCCAAAGAGCAAACCATACATATTCTAATGGAATTGTTCCCGTTTGCTATAAAGAACAGGGCACAGAATAAGCACTCCTTTGCTACTTCACTTTCATCTAGTTATAACAGTCTTGTTCCAGCCTGTCTTAGTGTGCACAAATGGAAGTACTTTGGCATTACATTCATGTCAGCAATTATCAGTGACAATATTGAAACAAGGCTCACTACCATTTATTCGACCTTATCAGAATCATCTGGAGTAGCACAGCACCATTCAGTTGCTTAGCTTGAGAGCAAACAATAGGCAGAATCTGAACAAAAAAAAACAAAGAACAAAAATAGAAATGGCTGGAAACGCTCAGTAGATCTCAGCAACATCTGTGGAGGGAAATCAGAGTTAACACTTCATGTTGAGTGACCCTTCCTCAAACGTTAACTGATTTCCCTCCACAGATGCTGCCAGACCTCCTAAGCTTTTCCAGCAATTTCTATTTTTGTTTATAATTTACAGAATCTGCAGTTCTTTCGGTTTTTATTTAGCAAAGAACTGTGGATGCTGGAAATCAGAAACTAAAACAGAAATTGCTCGGCAAATTCAGCAGGTCTCGCAGCATCTGTGGAGAGAAAGCAGAGTTAACATTTCAGGTTCAGTAATCGTCTTGTGAACTCTGCTTTCATGAAATATGTATTAGGAAAAGCAATGTGTGGCAACACCTGCAGACGTGGCAACAAGACTACAGGTGGTATTTAATAGAAGCTGGCAAGAGAGGCCACAGAAACGCCGTAGTCTGTTTTCAGGAAATCCCATGAATGAACTGTCCCTCAGACAGTGATGGGCCTTCCCAGGATTAAGTACCAGCATGAATTTCAGGAGTGGGTGCTTGGTAACTAGGTAACACTGCCACCCTCCCCTCCCAATGTGAGGTCCCTCAATCAGGCTGAATGCCTTTAAATGACAGACCCTCTTCTTCCTGCGCACCTGCCTATCCCACGAGCCTGGGCACAACCTCCTGGCAAAGCTTGCTTTCATACATTCTGCACAGACCCCGCCTCCTAGGGCTGCTGGATACCAGAAGAGCCCTCTAGTATCTCAATTGGTGACACAGCCATAAGGTCATCCACAAGACTTCCTGCGCCAGACCCATTCGGGACTGAGGCAGAAAGGCAGAGGGTCTCATCCAATTAACTGCATCGCCCTTCCACACCCTCAACTGCGTCTTTAGCAGGGCATCATTTTCAGGCCTTTACCCCTTGGGCACTGAGATGAAGATCACTTAGCTCCCTCAAAGCTAACAATCAGCAATGTACTGATCCCGTTTTCTTGGTATTCCTTTAATGTCCACCCACAATCAAGTGAATACAACACAATATGTCATGTGAACTCTCTGTAGACATGAAAAAGATTTGAATGGTTGCTGGTACTTTTCTAGACCAGAAATTATAACAAGTTATTTACAACAAAAATCCTTTTAGACATAGTGAACACAATTAGTACCTGTCCTCGGGAAATACAACTTAGTGACAAGAACATTTGAGATCCATTGCTGATTACAATGTCAGGCCTTTTAACTTAGGATATATTTAAACAGGCAGGGGATAACATCATACACTTATTATCTTGACATAGTGACAGAAGTAATGACTTTATTTTTTGGGTCACTACTGTAAAGGAGCTGCAATAGCTAACAATTATGTTAGTTCTCCCAGAATCACCAACTCCTTTAGGAATGTATCATTGGCCAACTAAAGTCGAGCATGTGTGCTTCTACTGTACTGCTTTTATTTACATTTGCAATACAACTTTATCCAAACCATGAGGTAGTAAGAACTGCCGATGCTGGAGTCTGAGATAACACAGTGTGGAGCTGAAGGAACACAGCAAGCCAGGCAGCAGCAGAGGAGCAGAAAGCTGACGTCGGCTTTCCTGCTCCTCTGACACTGCCTGGCCTGCTGTTATCTCTTTATCCAAACCATTCCAGCCCACCACAAAAAACAATTGCCAGCAATTTGAAATCAGTTCTATCTGTAAGGATTTCAACATTCTGAAGCTACTTGTATAAAATAGTGATCAAACCGGCACATAACAAATGAACAAATATTTATGCCTCTCACTTTCTCTTAAGATCACCTCTCATCATATTCCACTTTCCATTTAAACAAAGACATCTTGTGTATTGCATTTTAGCTAATTTGACAAGGAATGCCCAGAGGTAAGTTAATGCCTGTACCAAACCAGAGCCAAGTTATTCGGTACAGCCTTCGGGGAATAAAGTTTTAAGACCTAATAAGGAACAATTAACTGCACGTCATTAAAAAAAAGTTGCAAATTCTTAAGGTGTGAAAATGCTTGTTTTGCCATTCAGTGCTGAAGCACGAATGAAGGAACTGCAAAGTAAAATTACAACTTCTTATTTACTGATACAGAAACCTCTCCAAACTTCAATCCAATTGTTCCATGCTTTTGAAAAGTGAGCTGGCACTATGGTTACAAAACTGGTTGAGGACAAAGGCGAAGGCACTTAAAGAAAGACCTAAAACACAGCAGAAATATAAAACTCAAAATAAAAGCCAAATGCTGTCCGTCACCATGAAAGATGTTGAGCCATTAATGCAAAACATTAAAAAGAATGTCATGGTTCATCACATTTAGGCTCAGTTTCAAAAAATGTAGCACTATTTTTGGACTGGAAACAGTTACTTTATGCCATTAACAGTCAGCTCTGCCTTTATATTTAAAGAGAGAAGAGTAACACTCCAAATTCTGGGTGTTTCTTGTATATATGTTCAGAAATGTTAAGCAGCATTGCTTTTGAACAAAATTCAGTAAGGAAAGTGTTTTAAAAAGTGGCAGAAACAAATTTGATGAATCAACTAAACAGTCTCAGAATATAACTTTATACCCTCCCCGGTCATCTTTAAATAGCAGGGGAAAAATGAGAGCAAGAGGGAGGACATATGTAAGTAGAAATATGCAATCTATAATACATTGATTCTAGCTTTAAATGGATGGATTTAAAATAAGTACAATTAAAGTACAGTTTGCACATATTAATTCAAACCCTCAGACATGATCAGGCTAAAAGGCCTCTATCTACCTTCTCCCATACCCTATTTTGAATTTTCACTCAGCTTGGCAAAACTCCACGCTCTTGACTCCAGTAGCCTAATCAAGCTGACAGTTGCTATGGTGACAAAAGTAAAAAAAACACTAAACAGCTTTGAGGTCAACAGAAAGAAACATGCAGGCTGATGTCCATGGACTTTGTTTCAGCCCATTTTAAATGAGTTAAAGGGGAACTCAATATGGATATGTGGCAAGTGGAAATATACAAATCACTCAAGATACAAGTTACTCAATCCATTTTGGCATTCCTTGATCAGTGATTCAGGTAAAGTGTCTCTTTTACCTAAGCACACACAGTCATGACTGTATGCTACTGAATTCTAGCACTTCTTTAAGATAAATATTCACTAATATAGTATATTAATACACAATGGAATCAATTCACAGTCGCATATACGGTTTATTTTCTGAATGCCACCGGCAGATAAAATAACTGGTATTTAAACAAGCCTCAAGGCAAACATCCAGATGATGCTTATTTTTCTTCTAAATAATGTATTGAGTATTCCATCAAGTAGAATAATTTGACAGATAGTCAACTTAGGAGATACAGTGTATTTCTACAACTGTAGAATGAACTGACCACTGCTGAGAAAAACAGCTATTTGGTTATAAAACAGAAAAAAAAGACTGAAGTTGTAAATTTAAGATTTTGATGCAAAATCACCATCAAGCGTCTACACTGTAAATCAATATTATTATGTTCATCGATATTATGTCAATGTTAAAACTTTCATCATCAGCTTCAAAATCTACATGCAAAATACCATAAAAGAGTTCCGATTCGCATTATACTGCAAACTAAAGAAGCTTAAATTAAATTGTATATATTGGTCAGATCTGACAACAGAGACAGATGCAAAATATTAATTTACAGAGCTTACTGACAATGGATTATCTTCTGCCTAATTTAAAGTGATATCCTTGTATAAAAATGTAACAGTCCACAGCAAACCATTAGCATGTGCTACTACTGATTCACAAATTATTTCCATACTCTCCATTCATTTTGTTTCCAGCAATGTTAAATGCATCCATCTTTAAATTTATTTAAGTAAAGGATTATAAGTGTAGTTCGCTTTAATTTGTTATTGGGACATGAACCTCACTGTGACAAGGCCAGTATTCACGTGTTTTTGGACAACTTGTTCAGATACAATGTGACACACCTCTGGAGCAGGTGGGACTTGAACCTGGACCTCTGGCTCAGATGTAGGACAAACAGGGATAACATTTAATTTCCACTGCCAACTGCCCTCAAGGTGGTGATGGTGAACAATTAACACCTGAGTGGTTTTCTAAGACATCGCAGAGGCAGTGTTAAGAGTTGATCACAGACCTTGGGACATGGAATCACATGTACGCCAGACCAGGTACTGTAGATTTCCTTACCACAAAGGCATTTGCGAATCAGATGGGATTTTACAGCAGTTTCATTATCACCATTACAAATAACAGTTCTGTTATTCCAAATTTACCAAGTCAGCCTTAGACACCATAACAGGGTTCCATCCTGGGTCCCCAGAACATCATATGGATTTCTAAATTATTAGTTCAATGATAAAACAATTAGCCCATTGCCATTTCAACCACCGACAAAGTACATCCCCAACCCCACCCTGCCAGAGGGAATTAGAAATTAGTACAAGTATCAAAATTTCCAAACCAAATTAAAGATTTAGTTAAGACTGAGAATGACTTACACAAAGCACAAGACATCAGCAAATGCGCAAATGAGGCATGTAAATGACAGATTAATTTAAAGCACAAGGTGATGAATTTTGATAGGGACAATAAGGCTAGCTACTCCCTGGGAAATAATGAGTCCAAATGGGGTAAAAGAGCTAAAGAACCCAGGGTATATTTTTACAAATCATCAAAACTACCAACTAGTTAACACAGGTGTACAAACATGCAAACCAAACATTGTCATTTCTAGATTAATAAAATACAAAAGATGAGATGTTAAACTTATACAAAACCTTGATTTGACCACATTTAAAAAAAGAGTGCCATGCATCAGGTCTGTTCTATTGCAAAAGGCATTTCTAAATTTTGGAGAAACTGCAAAGAGATTTTCCAATGGATAATGTCAGAAGTAAGAGGTTATAAAGATACCGGGCATACATGAAAGCTTCTATTGAAAACTAGCCAAATGTTTGTCCATTTTTGTAAAATAAGCAACCATTTGCTATTTATCAAGTTTAAAATTGATCAAAGATATATATTGGCAGAGCAGCTATTTTATAGAAAAATAGCCCAATACGGCAAAAGAAAGAATGATAAAGGGAAGGCAGATTAGAATTGAGAACTGGCTGAGTTGGAATATTGGGACAACGTCAGCCTCGATACAGCTGGACTGTAAATAAGAACTTCAGCAGCAGATGAGATGATGCAGCATCAGTAACAGTGGTGTCAGTAGGTAGCCTTTCTGAACATATATTCACAAACTCAACCTAGGACCAAACAGGATGCTGTGGTTTTGCAAATCCAGCACAGGCAAGTTAGTGCTTGACATCAAATGTGTCCCTTGGGGTTAATTGCATACAAGTGGAAGGCAGTAATTGGAGGGCTATTTGAGCCAATATAAAGAGACGTTGACATAAGAGCAGAGTGGAGTCAAGAGACATGCGCCTGTAATGCTTCAGTGTGTTAAGCATTTATTCCCAATAGTGTCAGTCTTTGGTTTCTTCCTTCACTATTTGCAGTGTAACAGATGAGAGAGGCTGAGTTTCAGCCGCAGCTTGAATGCGATGGCTTCAGTCTATCCCAAATTTTAGCTGGAGACTATCAAACATCTTCAGATATTAAAAACTCCAGCTAGAGCTATCTTGCTCCTCTGGAACTCCTAACTGCCGGAGAGGTAGGTATAATCTGGGAAATAGCAGTAATAATATCAGTAATAACAGAAATCTCTTGGCGAGAAAGAAGCTAGCTGAGAGACGAGGAAGAATTTGAGGGTAGAGAAGCTGAGAAGGACAATCATAGTAGTTTTGAAAGAGCTGTATTAATTACACTTTTCTTATTTCTCTCAATATCCCACACTAGAATCTTATATCCTATATGTCTTTTTAGCCACCTGTTAGGGGAAGAGTCCTTGGCTTTGAATTATATCCATTGTTATATCCATTTTACCAGGATTGTGGATGTAGTTGTTCAAGCAAATTCAAAAGGAAATATGACAATCAGTGACGCAAATTGGAACATCTTCAGACCAAGTCAAGTGAGAGCAGAGACTTGCCTACATCCACCACTACTTGCCAAATATGACTTCATCCCCAAAACATGCACCATAGGACAACCATTTAGTTACAGAATGAATCAGGTTTAGAAATTATGTAAATTTCAGAACCTAAATTAATGAAATCAGTATTATATAACCCAAGCTTCTGACTATTTTCCATCTCCGTTGTCTTTTGCTGAATTCTAAACAGTAAACAATGGGGTAATCTGGTTATATCTTAAAACATGTGCAGGAATTGCAATGGACCATTAACATGTGGCAGGCAACTGGAATGCAGGCAGAATGTCAAGTTTGTTATAATGATTACTGGGAGTGGCCAGTCACACCCTTCCTCCAAGTTTTTCGCTGGCTGCATACAACAGGGACTTAATACCATTACTATCTAGCATCACTTTAAGGAAACCACACCACGTAAAAGATGGTTTATTGTAGGTGGAGCAGGTGCTGAAAGTTATTCTCAAAATGATACAAATCATGGATGTAATGAAGAATACTAGGGTCTGGGAGAGAGTGGGCAACATGGAGGTGATGGTGTGGGTTATGATGGGGTGGGGATGTTGTTGAGATCCTAGCAAACAGCTGGGCTGTAGTCTTTGGAAATAGGGTACGCAGATACTCTCATTATATTGCTATCATTCCATATCACCTGCATGTCAGCTTCTCAGTCAGAAGAACCATACACCTCTGACTTATGAGCTCTTCTGATGCAATGATAGAGTCTCTACCTCTGGGCGAGCAGATCTGCATTCAAGTCTTAACTGTCCTGGCAATGTGTCATAATATGTCCAAACATGTTGATTAAAACAACTACACTTCTTACTTACTTCTCTTTCTTCTTATCCTTGTCTGGTTTTCCTTTCAGCCATCCAAGAGCCTCAACCTTTCCACGCAGAAGGAAGACACACTGACGCTAGTTCACATGTGTGGCTGCCAGCTCAAACTTTGACACAGTGCATAATTCACAGGATAGCATGGAGGTGCACATGGTGAGGTACCAGGGAAAAGTGCCTTTAAGCGGGGCAGAGCGTAAGGATATTGCAAGAGCCAACATGCTAGAGCACAAGGTGACACACCAGCTCTGTTGTTCAGGACTCAGACGAAGACTTCAATTGGGCCAGGCCACAGAAGAAGGGCAATGGCTACAGACACCCAAATGCTCTGTGGAATGGGAAGCCTGCATTCAACAAAGAGCATAGATGATAGAGTGCTGTACCAAATTGGTACAGGGCTTTTTGCAGAGCTTGGAATCCATCCTGGGAAATATCGAGACAATAGCCAAATCTGCCAAACAACTACTAACTTCATGGATAGAGGATTGGTTAGTTGAGAGAAAATAGCTGTAAATGGGTCTTTTTCAGGTTCGCAAGATGACATAAATGCAGTGCCACAGGAATTAGTGCTTAAATCTCAACTATTTGCAATCTATATCAATGAATTAAATGAAGGGATCAAGTGCGCCACTGCTAAAACAGAATATGTGGATATGATATATTTGGATTTCCAAACGCAATTGTTCAGTCGTCACATGTTACTACACAAAGTAAGAGCTCCTGACATAGGGGACAACACACCTGCTTGGATGGGGATTGGTCAGCTAACAGAAAACACAGTAAAACCAAAAGAACTGCGGATGCTGTAAATCAGCAACAAAACAGATGTTGCTGGAAAAGCTCAGCAGGTCTGGCAGCATCTATGAAGAGAAATCAGAATTAACATTTCAGGTCCAGTGGCCCTTCTCAAAAACACAGCAAGGTCACTTTTGAGTTAGCAAAATGTAACCATTGGAGAACGCTATAGGAATCAATGCTGTGAACTACTAACAATGTATATCAAAGAGAGGCTGAATAGAATGCGACCTTTTTTTTACTGGAGCTTAGGAAGTTGAGGGGTGACCTTATAGAGGTTTATAATATCGTGAGGGGCGTATATAAAGTGAATAACAAGGACCTTTTCCCTAGGGTAGGGGAGTTCAAAACTACAGGGTATATTTTCAAGGTGAAAGGAGAAAGATTTAAAATGGACCTGAGGGACAATTTTTTTCACACAAATGGTAGTTCATATGTGGAATGAATTGCCAGAGGAAATGGTAGATGCAGGTACAGTTATAACATTTAAAATACATTTGGACAAGTACATGAATAGGAAAGGTTTAGAGGGATATAGGCCAAATGCAGGTAAGTGGGACTAGTTTGGTTTGGGAAACTCGGTCGACATGGACAAGTTAGACTGTAGAGTCTGTTCCTATGCTGTATTACTTCATAACATGGATGAAATATAAAAGCCATGTAAAGATGTTGTTTTGGGTCCAGAAATTAGTAACTTTAAAGTGACAATGGGCATCAGAAGAATGTAATGGGAAATAATAGTACAAAGAGAGAAAAATGTAAGACCCAAGATGGAAAGAAATCAGTTCACATGTAGGAAATGGTTGAAATATTGGGTCTATCATTCACAGGAAGAACCAGAGGACTGGCATTCAGCCTCTGAAAGGTAGATGGTAGTTTGCCAGACATCAACAGCACCATGTGAGCTGATTTGGTAACAAGAAACCCAAGTTGGAGTTCAACAAGCTCAGGGGATCATTCAAGCCCATCTCCGAACACATCTTCCTTTCCTCTTGTCTTCACTTGCAGAATTTACATTCTGCAGGAACTGGTCCCTCTGCTGTCAATCACTTACAACATGTCAGACCAAAACAGGAGATGTTTTGACTGGCCCTTTACCTTGTCACTTCCCAACTGTCAAGACACCAAGCACTCCTTCTACATGAAGCTGTGATTTACTTGTACTTCTCTCAATATAGTCTACTGCATTTGCTGTTCATAATCTGGTGTCCTCTACAATGGGGATATATTAAACTCAGACTAGGTGACTGCTCTGTAGAACATCTCCACTCAGTCCACATGCATGACACCAAGCTTCGAGTGGCCTGGAATTTTAACTCTCCATGTTGTTCTTATTTCACGCCTCTTGTCTTTGGCCCACTGCACCATTCTGGTGAAGGTCAATGTAAATTTGTGCAACAGCACCATATCTTTTGATTTAGGCTCTTCAAAACCTTTTGGACTCAACAGTGTGTTCAAGAATTTCTGACCATAAACTATAACCTTTTACACTCCTGTCCACACCCCTCCAAATTTGTGTCCTTTTCTTGTTTCGGTCTTTTTCTCACAGTCAGCAGCACACCCGTCCTAGGCAGATCTTTGTTACTTTATCTTGCCCATCACTGCTCCCTTTCATAAAGCAAGAAGATGCGGACGGTGAACATCTGAAGCAAGAATAGAAATTGCTGGAGAAAGTCAGCAGGTCTGGCAACATCTGTGGGAAGAAAGCAGAGCTAATGTTTCATCTGGTGACTCTATCAGAACTGTTAGTATGGAGGAAAAAGTGGGATTTATGCTGAAACCAGAGTGGTGGGGTGGGCACAGAATAAAAGGGAGAGGTGAACAGATCAGTGGAGACAGAGCCCAGTCAGAGAGAGAGAGAGAGAGAGAGATATGAAAGGGGTAGGTAAACAAGGAGATTATGGACAGCAGGCCAGAAGAAAAGCCGAAAAGGCGACCGCTTTGCAGAACACCCATGTTCTATCTGATTCCAAGTTTCCAGTTGCCTGCTGCTTCAACACATTATCATGTTCCCACACCAGCATTTCTGTTGCAGGTCTGCTGCAGTGTTCCAGTGAGCCTCAGCGCAATCTTGAAAAACAGCATCTCATTTTCCACTTGGAGGCCCTGCAGCCTCTAGGATTTGAACATCAAGTTCAATATCTTTACAGCGTGATTCCACCTTTCCATGTTTGTTTTACCCACCCCATACCTGGTCATGTTAGGACGTGGGTTGCTTTTAGCAAAGTCACCCATTCTCATGTACTCCTAGGCCCATTATGGCCTCATATTGGTTGCATTCAGCACAGCTCATCCATTTCCTAACTCTTATTATCACTTATTCAGCTGTTTTACAGCCCTGGCCAGTTATTCATAATCTCCTTGTTCACCTACCCCTTTCATCTCTCTCTCTCTCTCTCTCTCTCTCCCCCTGGGCTCTGTCTCCATCTACCTGTTCAACTCTCCCCTTTCTACTCCCACTTCCCCATGACCCTGTCCACCCCCACTTCAGCTTCAGCATAAATCCCACCTTTTCCTAGCTACTCACAGTTCTGATGAAAAGTCACCGGACTCAGAATGTTAACTCTGCTTTCTTCCTACAGATCCTGCCAGGCTTGTTGAATTTCTCCAGCAATTTCTGTTTTTGTTACTGTTCCCTATAGCCCTGAAGGACAAACATTTGATTTGATTTCTTACTGTCAAGTGTACCGAGGTACAGTGAAAAATGTTGTCTTAGGTCTTTTACAGGCTGATCGTACTATACCAGTGCATCAGGGTAATAGAAAAGACTGCAGGAGTACAGCTGCTGAGAAGGTGCAGACAAAGATCAACATTAACATTAAAGAGGTCCATTCTAAAGTCTGATAACAGTAAGGAAGAAGCTGTTCTTGAATATGATTGTACGTGTATACAAACTTTTCTGCCATTTCTATTTCCCTCAACTGTCACTCCATCAGATGTTCCTTTTAGCATTTCCCCACCACTTGATCAAAACCCTTTTGTATCTATACCTATCCACAGTTCTGGTAAAAGGCCATCAACCTGAAACATTAATTTTGAATCTGTCCACAAATGTGACCTGAGTATTTCTGGAAATTTCTGTTTAAATTTCAGACTGCCAGAAGCTGCAGTTTTGTATTGTTATCACAAGGCACGCGCACATCTCTGAAATTAGTTAAACACTTGATAGAAATGAATAGGTTTAGCCACAAAGTTTTCCAAATTGTTTTAGGGGCACCTTCTCATTTTATGTCTCAAAATATCTCTCAATGTTCAAAAGAGTAACAGATAGGAAGCCTGTGGACAAAACCACAGCATATGTTTCGACATATGAATTTAGATGTAAATATTTTGCAAGCAGCAAAGATAACAGGTTATTTCCTACTCCAGATGTTTAGAACTGAGACAACACATTTCTCCATTGCAGGAAATACAACTGGGTATACTTTTTTGAAAACGGTAATTTTGTCCTTGCATTTACAGCCAAAAACAAACATTTACATGACGGCAGGCACATTCTGCCCAGGATTCAACTCTGATGAAATTATGTCATACCCGTCCTGCTTATCTGATACTGGGATCTGAAAACAAACAATTCATCTTACAGTAAAGAGTCAGCCACCTGCACATCTTGATATCAGATGCACCAAGTCTTGCAGCATTCTATCTGCAAGATGAGACAATAACTTGTACATCGGCTGGTTGACCTTTTATTATTTCTACCAGTCCTAAAGAATCTTGTTACGTTTCAGTGAAACATTTTATCTTTCTTAAAAGGTAGAATTTATCTTTTTAAACACGGATACATGCTCACAGTTGTGCAGCACAGAATTAAAACAGTGAAGTCATCTTGAAGCCTCACTCTCTTTTGATATAAAAGTTTTGTCATACTCACAGATACGATATCCTCCATTACAATTTAGCAGACTGCATGAAACCACCAGTGTTTTATAATCCATATTCACATCAAACGTAAACGTTCTGCTCTGCATGCCAACGAATGCTTACCCCAAAAGAATTTTAACAAAGATTTCTTTATTTGTCCTTGATGTCTCCTTCAGAGCGGTAACTTCTGCATCAAACCAGAAACCACGTTCCTCTGGTATCTCTAAATTGTAATTTACCATCACAGCTTGTCCTATTCGAAGCTGATCCCATTTCAAAACTGTCCTAGCTCGTGGCCGAACATTTTCTGCACACATTCCCACTATTCCATTCTCTGGATAGCTGGAGACAAAAGGAAAAAGCAAATGTTAATACAAAATTCTAAATTTTTGGATTAACAGTAAAATAATTAAACGGAATGGATACTTTCCTGCTTAGAACACAAATGTCAAAAATCAACACATATGGTCCATCTAAAATTGCTCGGTTTACAAGAATACCCATGCCAATCAGACAATATAACTTATCTGAACATTCGATCAAGATTGCACCTCCAGGTTACAGGCAAATCAACCAGAAAACAGAATATGCCATACAATGAGTTAGTGCCATGCTGTTAATAAATATTAATCAGAATGTCTGTATAGATTCATTCTATTTTGCAAAGTGTCCCAGAGATACATATATCACTGGAAGATTCTCTACCGATACAGAATGTAAAACCACACCAATCTCCCAAGCCATTCGCAGCAAGTGCGTGGACCAACTTAAGAAACTCTCTGAAACGGTGCACAATGGTCACGGCAATCACAGTCAAAAAGACAAATATACTTGAGTTAACAGATCGTGTCCTAATTAATCTTCTTCACACAAATATGGAACTTAGCTGACATCACATTTGTCCAAGAGAATTTTCAAAGGATATACGAAAGTTCCATGTGGAGAATTTTTAGCACATTGATACCAATACTTTCCGACAAACCATACCACAACCGTTTTCTTTAAAATAAAACTTCTTCCCCCAAACCAAATAAAGCACTGTCTTGTGCAAACTTCATCTAATGACAAACTCCAATGCAATAAACTGACCTTTCTAATAACACTAGAACAACTATAGTTCATCTAGACTGATGAAAGGTCGCAAAGCTGAAACATAATTTTTATTATAGTTCACTTTGGCTTGCATTTTTATCATAGCAGAAAAACTCTCTGTCATTGGTAAGAATGGTGGGCAAATCCAGAAATGGCATTGGCACAGGATTTGTTAACATGTAGTTCGTGGTGGTAGCAGACCATGTGGGAATGACGTGGGATTTTGGCAGCCTTGAGTGTAAAACCTGAAGTGTGCAGACGTAGACTTGCTAATTTCATTAAAACTATCAATGGACCTGTCAAAATTGTCAAAAGTAACCATCAAAGGGACCTATCAAGGTGTAAACGGATTTAAACGTCTGTCCCTTAAATCTCTGAAAAAGTGTTTGGAGTGTTAAAAAAAAAAATTGCTTGATATTTCACTTTGCCTACTGATATAAACCTGAGGACTTCCATTACTGGATTAATGTCGTATGACTGGTTTCACAACCTCCATGATCATAGTCGGACAGCTACCATTTCACTGCTCGATAGACAGCTACATGCCCTGCACAACCCAACTCTGCACCCAGCAGCTTCTTCACTTTTTCCAGGATTGCCAACTGATTTTTAATACAGTCTTCCACCCCGACCTGGATCAAAAATCCACCCGCCTCTATGTACCTAACCATGAACAAAATCAGGACTTTAGATTTTCCTTTATCTTAATTTGAAAATACTGTTTGGAAAAAAAAAACCCTTCTCTCAAACTGCCAAGTATAGCAATGCCCAATAGAAACTAGCTACATGGTATGTTTAATCCAAATTTAGTGGATTTAGTAATTTTTAAAAAAAAGTGGCAATGCAAAAAATAATGGCAGTTTTAAATAAAAAGATAAACTTCCAAAAACACGACTTCAGTGGGGTGTACTGAAGGAAACAGACAAAGAAATTGCAGGCACTTTCCTCATTATTTTCCTGAACTCTCAAGATTCAGAAATCGTGCATTTGGGTTGGTAAACCACAAGTCTTTGAGTTCAATGTCAGATGTGGGAAAGACAGTGGATCCTATTGCCTGTGATTGAGTGACTAATCAAAGACACAGCAGAGCTGTGTGATTTAGGTGGTGGGATCGTGAGTTGAGTCTCGGGTAATTTAGTTGATTTCCTTTTAGGCTAACATGTCAGAATTGAGTCTACTGATTTCCAGAACACACTCAGTAACATTTTAACAACACACAGTTAGCAAAACCAACAGTTCATGGAATTGGAAGTAAGCTTGTGCTGTCAGTTCATGCTGCTCCAAATAATGGGGTATGCCAACCTGTGCTCCCCAGGCACATCTATTGCTTCTTACTATACATGTTAAAATTACTTGAAGAAATAGATAGCTGTATCTTCAACACAGTGTAGATGTCATTAATTTAGGAGTCACAGTAAGATGGCAGCAGGCAATTATAAAAGGGCATGAAGTGAGTGGGTGGAACTACAGCAGATGGATTTCAGTTGGCAAAGAGTCTGAACCAATAAACTGCATTATTTTCTAATTCAAAGAATAGGAGCTGTGGGGAGCAAGAGGATTTAAAAGTGATTTGTGTACAAATCACTAAGAGTTCATGAACTGGGACAAAAGATAATTAAAAAACTAATGAAATTCTGACCTTTAACTCAAGAGGGCTGGAATTCAAAATGAAGGAAATTATACCTCAATTATGTAGATTTGGTGTTCCTAGGTTGGCCTTGAACTGAGTATCTTGCTCGGCCATTTCACCAAGCAGTTAAGAGTCTGCCACATTCTAAGAGTCTGGAGTCACATGTAGACAAGGCCAGGTAAAAATATCCTTCCTGAAAGGTCATCAGTGAACCAGCTGGGGATTTTACAATTGTCATGGTCACCTTGATTAAAACTAGATTTTAATCCTAGATTTATTAACTGAATTGAAATTCTACCAGTGCTGTGTTGCAATTTGAACCTGTGTCTCAGAGCATTAGCCCAGGTCTCTGGATTACAAGTCCAGTGACATTATCACCATGTGTGGTACGGAGCTAGTAATCCTGATAATGAATTCAAATCCTATCACAGTTCTTAAGTAGAAAAGAAATTCATTAATAAAGTGTCTAAAGTGGGAGCAACATTTGAATACTATCTTCATTTCAAGCTTTGATATAGACCACTCTGGGTCAATTAGCAATGTTGGTGTGTACAGAAATTTTCAGTAAACTGTCTCATTTCTCCACACAGATGAGGTCAGTGGCACTGAAAGACTGATTCAATGCTGAACTGCTTTTCTTCTACAAGGCAAAGAAAATGGCCTCCAGAAGTTCCAAAGCTGTTGATGCGCAATTTGTTCTCTGAATTTGTACATTTATCAATTAAGCAAAGCAACCGAGCAAAGTGCTGCAGATAGTTTAAATCTGAAATAACAGTAGGTGCTGGAAATACTCAGCGGGACAGGCAGCTGCTGCGGAGGAAAAAACAGTGAATTCCATAGTTCAATGACATTTTGTGAGAACTGGTCATAGACCTGGAATGTTAAGTCTTGTCTGTCTCTCTCTCCACCGATGCTGCCAGGGCTGCTGAGCATTTCAAAATGTAATGCACTCACTTAGAACAGATCTCCAAATTTAATTCATACAGGGGTCCAAAATTAAGCACAACACAATTCTGTACACACACCCCAAGTTACCCATTCACAACATTGGGATCAGTCCCATCAGAAAGCCTCAACTTGCCCATGGGAGAGCGCACTGCTGCAAAACGTGTGGAGCAGCATTCCAACCACCATTTTCATGGAACAGGCCAGCAGCAGACTTTGAACATCAGGCCCCATCTTATCCAATTTTAGAGACTGTAACATTTTGGTTCAGAGACAGACATCGAGAAAATTGTAAATACTCAGCTCCAAAAAGAGAGCGAACACTTGCAGATGACGGATGCAGTGCATGTCAGTTTGATGATCATGCACACTGTACCCTCTTAGTAAAAAAGAAACCAAAGTTCTAGAGATCTCAAAGTTATTGTAATATGTTTTTCATTTAATTGAAAAAACTGTGACACAAATCAATCTATTATGGTCAATGTGCATGGGCCTACAATTGTTCAAAATTTCCACTGATGCTACAGGTTTTCAAAACGAAAGTATAATTTCTCAGCAGCCGCATTTACAGGTTAGGTGCACCAATGAGCATGCCTGCATAGAAATGGAGTGTTGCAGTGTGATGCCACTGCTCATCATAAAGATGGCAGCAAAATCTGGAACTTCCATGGCAATGTAAGTGTTTCTGTCTGCGAGATTCAGATTTTCAATTAGAATCAATATTTGTTCAGTTAGATTTTTGATTGCAAATGCAAATCAGCGAGCTGAGAGTCTTAAATCAGACATTCCGTACCTTATTGGGAGATTGATACCCATATTAGTCGAGACATGGTCATAAATGAAGTTATTTGTGAAAGCAAACATAAAATACGTGAATACAATTTTCCAGCTCCAAAGGCCTTGATTGGAGCGCAGCCTCCTGATAGGATGATAATGGATCATCTCCTCACCTAAACGTCAAGACATCATCCGCACAGGCACAGAAGCATAATGGCATGACAGAGATGCCATTACTGAAGACTGGTGTCCCATGGCCATTTGCGCATGTGCATCAAACCAAATGTGTAGATAGCTTTCTGCACCTTTCCTTTCCTAAGGTTCTTTCATCTAATCAATGGTCACAATACTGCTAAAGTGCTGGGAAACAAGAGTCTTTTAAAAGCTGGTGTGGCTCCATGAAAACTGTAGGGCTCTATGAGATGCCTGTCATCACAGTAGAGCAGCCAAGTTGGGACTGCTGGGTGCAGGATCATGGTCCACATTTCTAACCTACACTGGTGAACATTGGTGTGCCAGATGTGGGAAGGAGATGCAGAATGGGATCCCACTTGCCAATTTTTGATTTCCACGGAGTCTCCCGATTTCCTTAAAATCTAGCCCAATGTTACACATCTGTGATCTTTCAACAGGCAGTCATGATGAAAGGTTACAGACCTGACATATTAGCTGTTTTACTCTCCACAAATACCACAGCATCTATTGAGTTGTTCCAGCATTTTCTGTTGTTATATCTTTATGGTAACATTCAGTTATTGGAATTGGACCCAAGACAGCTGTTATATTCCACGGTGTTGCCAACCTACAGGTCTGACTGGTGATGGGACGCGAGAGGATCAACAAGGGCTTGGATTCTTTTTTCTTTAACAACAGATAATTCCAGTGGGTTATGGTCAAAGCTATGCAAACAATGCAAAGCTTGCAGTAACTAGTTAGTGGTGGATTGCATGACTTACAAGTATTGTACTCCAGCAGTATTCAGGTACTCATATGAAGTTCACCAAATTAGACTCTTATAAACAGATGCACTGGGTGTACACTCCATAGAAGCAAGGGAGAAACTGCCCGAATAAATTTCTTGGTAGTTTGATTTGAAGAGTCGAGCACAGCAATGGACTTGCAGATCAGAAGTACAAAGTACTAGTGCACCTGAAGTACAATACTTAACATGCACCATAGATCTCTCAAACTTGTGCATTCAAGCACAGGCATAAGGTGGTTAACCGAACAGTTCTTAACTGGTTTTCCACTCAAGATATTTGATATATACAGCTGAAGCAGAGTTACTAATGTGCAATAACGAATACCTAAAATTTGGTTCAGGAAGGTTACTCGACACTCCCAAACTTGAATCAGAAACAGATTATTTTGTCCAAACATACAGTGAGGTTGATACTGACATATTAAAGGTAGATCGAACAGTTATAGTTCCCAGAGTCAAAGTTAGTTGAGAAAACTATTGTTAAACTAATAAATATTAAAAAAAACAGGATGAGATTATTTCACAAGAATGGAATGCAATATCATATGACTGAACCTGGCTCAATAAAACATATTTGTTTCTCTGCGCTGACCAAAACAAAACATCAAAAACCAGGCAAGTTTAGTTCAAGGTTCAATTTGCAGAATTAGACAATCGCAACCACAGTAATGGTTGAGCTAGTCACAAGTCCCTGAGGACAGTCTGAGAAGAATGTTCCAATATTTCCAATCATAATTGAAAGCGCATGCGTACAGTTGCTGCTTAAGCCCAAGGACCAGGCTCAGCTACAATTTCACACTGTTGTTGAATAAGATGGCTGACATGATTGTCAGGAATTTCTTTAGGGGTTCTCCTGATAAATCAGCCAACTTTGGTGAAAACTTCGAATTACGTATGTAAACTAGTTTCCCGCATTGTTCCACCAGGTGAACACCTAACATCTGAAAACTAAATGGGACAATTTGAGAGAGATAGCAAAGGTTGCTCAATGCCTTCATATCCAGAAACCTGAGGGAGCACCTTGATTGGCAAGAAGTGAGTAAAGATAATTTCTTTCAGAAAAAGATTATATTTACTTTAAAATGGAAATAAGTACAAGTGCAAAGGAAATTTTAATTATTCCAGT
Organism: Rhincodon typus; assembly: GCF_021869965.1. Lineage (NCBI taxonomy): Eukaryota > Metazoa > Chordata > Chondrichthyes > Orectolobiformes > Rhincodontidae > Rhincodon > Rhincodon typus. Next base: position 21,314 of record NW_025968127.1, read on the forward strand.
CAACTGCTTGTTTTGTTTTTAAGCACAAGATCAATTTTAAATTCACAGTCAACTTATTACCAAACACTCATACTTTTAACAACTGTGTTTAGGTGCAAAACATGACAACTTGCTTCCGAGCAAATAAAAGAAACTGAATGCTGCAATACTAGAAAGTAGGGCACAAGTATAGTCCTGGCTTGATATAAATGTCTGCATGGCATTTAGGAATACTTAATAGAATGGTGATGCATTTTCTGTAGTTGCCAGCTACAGAGCTGCAACATGCCCACAGCTAAATGGCAATAGTAAACAAAAAACACAAATCAATTTCACAATACTCAATCACTTCATCCTTCACACCTTTCACAAACAGTACCATCATTTGAAAACCTGTCCATCTTCTCTCCCACCTACCCACCCCGCCCCTCCCACTGACCAAACCCCCCCACTTCCTACCTGCACTCACCTATCACCATCCCACTACCTTCCCCGGCTCCACCCCTCCTCTCTATTTATTTCGCAGCTCCCTTCCCCCTCCCCATTTCTGAAGAAGGGTCCTGACCCAAAACGTCAACTTTCCTGCTCCTCTGATGCTGCCTGGCCTGCTGTGTTCCTCCAGCTCCACGATGTGTTGTCTCTGATTCTACCATTTGCAGTTCTTGCTATCTCTGAGTAATTTATATCCCATCATTTGAAAAGCTTCGGTATTGTGACATGAAATTACAACACATTAAAAAGGCAACATCTCAATTGCTAATCATTTCCCAATTAACTTCAGTTAATAATTCAAAATTCTGTGTGTTATTTGCCATACCCTCACTTCAATCTCGGTAAAATTCAGCTCCTGCATGCTGTTCAGCTAAGACAGCACTCAGCTAAGACAAAACAAAAGCCTGGAAATCTATAAATCAAATAACACCTGGGGAAAATTAACAGCTGATTTTGGTAGTAGGACTTTCATTTCTTAAGGGGTTTTCATCTTGCTCCACAAGATAGTAGGGAGAAAACAAAAACATATGAAATCAACAGAACAAAGATGCTCCATATACACATGGCTAGAAATTCAAATGAAATACTGGAGATGCTGAATATCTGAAATAAAAGGCAGAAAGTGTTGGAGAAATTCTCTGTACAGACAGAAACAGAGTTAAAATTTTGAATCCAACTGACTTTTCTTCTTCATAGTTCTGGGAAAGGGCTGTATTGGACTTGAGACATAATCACAGTCTCTTTCTCCACAGGTACTGCCAGATCTGACCAGAGTTTCTCCAGCATTTTCTCTGTTTTAATTAAAAACCGAAAGAACTGCAGATGCTGTAAATCAGGAACAAAAACAGAAGTTGGTGGAAAAGCTCAGCAGGTCTGGCAGCATCTGTGAAGAAAAAAATCAGAGTTAACATTTTGGGTCCGGTGACCCGTCCTGAGAACTCAGATCACCGGACCCGAAACGTTAACTCTGATTTTTTCTTCACAGATGCTGCTGGACCTGCTGAACTTTTCCAGAAACTTCTGTTTTTGTTGTTGTATTTTCTTTGTTTTCATTATGTTGGGAAATACACTTAGGTCAGTGGCACAAAAGGACAACGTTGGACTGGCCATTCCACTCTGCACAGCGCCTGACATTTAAATGCCATGACTGCAATGGAACTTACATACTACACATAAAGGGCAGCCAAGCCAACAGTGCCCAGTTTGCTCCACTGATCAACTTGAATTTCTTGCCAAGATCTTTTCAGTTTTTTAAGAAAAGTTATGTTCCAAGTTTTCCTTCGTCCCCTTTATCATTTTGCACGATAATTATCATTTCTATCTAACTTAAAGGTGTGTTTCTATATGGAAATTCCCCTCATCTGTGTCCATCACACTCTCAGGGAGGGCATTCCAAATCCTAACCATTGGTCCTTTTGTCTATTACTTTAACCAGGCCTCTTCTCGCTCTTGAACCTGTCGCCCAGTTTCTCTACATACTCTACCTACACATTTCAAGATTTTGAACTACCTATCAAACATCCTCTCAATCTTTTCTTCTCCAAGAAAAACAACCCATGCTTCTCAACTTATCCATAAATTGAAGTTCGTCATCCCTAGAACCACACTCAATCCATTTTTGCACCCTTTCTAATGCCATCGCTTTCTGCATTAAAGCGGTGTCCAGAGTTGGCCACAATACTCCAGTTAGAGACAAGCCTGAGCTTGTTTTAGATATGAAAAAAGTCGCCTTCGACTGATAACTTGCCCAGCATCTTCCTTTGTGTTCCAATTCACAACCTTTAATACCTCTTCTTGTGCAAAACAGAAAATAGACAGTTACATAAGAGGTAGTGTAGACTGTAAAAAAATAAAAACAAAAAGGTAATGGCATTATAGACATCATATTTACTGCTAAACTTTTACTTCAATGACATTCTAATGTACAGTTTTTTCAAAGTTTTCATACATGTATAAGTATCTGAACAAAGTAGCCAATTTGTTATGCTAAAAAATTTGTATGTATCTTGGAGCAGTGGGAACTAGACTTACTCATCATACTTGATATGATACACAATGTCATCATCTGCAGAATCCACACTGGAAGTAGATGGTGTACAGTCCAAATTATTTGATGTCGTCCCACTACAGTGCTGTGACTGATCTTGGTCCGAGAGATCTTTAACATTTTGAGCATGTGCTCTTGTCCTTTCATTTCCATTGGCATCATTTTTTGATGCACTATTTTTCTGTCCCTTTGTGTTTCGTGTGATATTTACAATGTGAGCTTCAAACCAGGCTCCGATTACCAAATCACGGGCATCCACCAACTCATTTATCTGCAACATAATATTTAAAAAAAGGAAATATCAGTAACTTCTCAGACGAAATTACATTCTTCTTATATGCAACTACTCAATGAGTTAATTTTCTACACAGTAGTACTAAAACTTCAATTGTCTCACACCTCTACATGTAATAAAGATGCTAGGTACGCATAACATTTCATAGATAACTAGATGAACATCCACAGTGTTCATAATGATGAAGAATGGGAAGAAAACAAGTTGAAATATGAGGTTCAAAGTAATTCAACTTTTGATTCCATTTAAATTTGCGTTTTTATACCTTGATTTAAAAAGAAAATTACGCAAATGAAGAACATTGTCAAGGTTGGAGCTCAAGATAAAAACAAAATACTGAAAATGCTCAGTAGGTCTGTCAGCATCTGAGGAGTGAAAAACTGAGTTCATGTTGAGGTCACTTATCAATCAGAAACACTAATGTTATTTCTCTCTCTCTGGAGATTTTGCACAACTGCTGACAATTCTCAGAACTTGCTGATTTTATTTTTTCCTCATGCTTGGGCACCAATGTCAACCAGGAAGCAAACAATGAGACAGAATTAATTCAGGGCTTCAAGCAAAGGAAATTCTACGCAGTAGTAATCATACCATGATCAAATATGAAATTCAATTGAAGAAGTGAAATGTGGGTCTAAGACTAAAGTATTAAACTTAGGTAAAGGTACAGTAATTATAAGATTATAAAGTTAGGGTTGGCTAAAGTGAACTGGGAACATAGGTTAAAATTTAGGACCATAGAGAAGCAGTGACAAACATTTTGAAGTTATATTTTAAAACTCAACAAAGATATATTCCATTTGGTAAAAACAACTCCATGATCAGTGTCCTAATAACTGAAGAAGTTAAGGGTAATATCAAATTAAAGGAAAAA
>NW_025968128.1:0-25000 GCF_021869965.1 Rhincodon typus
CTCAATCATCAAATCAACCATAATTCCAAAGAATAAGGAATGCAATTTCAACAGACAAAACTAAAAGTTACTGTAGGGTAAAAGGATGATCTAAAAAGGTAAATAAAAGAGCAACTACCAAATAAGGGGAAGGAAGGAATCTCAATGATTACTGATGGAGAGATGCACCTGCAGCTTAAACCTGTTATAATGAGTTAATGGGGACAGACATGAACAAAAAGAATAAAAGAAAACAGTAGATATCTGCAATCCCCGTAACAGGGAATCAACAAAAAAAATGTATCTATATAAAACAAAGATACTATATATTCACTTGTCAAGTTGAGACTATTTTCACAATCTGCACACCAATGGGATGAGGCAATCAATACAATAGTAAAGGGAGTCAACAAACTCAAGTAATCAAAAAGACAGAGGCTGATATGGTTCAGGTGCTATAATTGAATTTTTAAAATTGCCTGTCACATATAATGCTAGGAATTCCTACATCATTTAAAAGAAAGCTGATGTTACCGATCTTACCTGACTCACCTGCAAAATATTACTCATAGCGATGGTAGTGGGATACCTTTGCCTTTAGATTTACGGCATAGAAATCTAGAGAAACTGGTAACTGCTTCAAGAAAACCACAAATGCTGCTTTTTGATAGTTAGAGAGACACTTATGCTTTTAAACCTCCGTGCCACATCAACCCCACATCCTTTTTCCTTCTTACAGATGGCAATCCAACAAAGAGGTGAAAGTCGCACCATGTTCAGTCTTATTAGTGGTCTTGAATCGGTCTAACTACTGCTCATTACATTTTTAACTTCATCTAACTTCATAAAGACTGATTGCAGGGCTCTTGTGGTGCAGTGAGGACAAGAATAAGGACAAAATCTTATCTCTTTCCTTAATCAAGTTATCCCTGCTTAAAATGATGAATGCATTTGGTCTCAATTCCTTGTGCAGGATCATTTTAGATTGAATACAATACGGAACTTCAACTAAATGTTTGTGTGGAGTTTGCACATTCTTCCCATGTCTGCATGGTTTTCCTCCGGGTGCTCCAGTTTCCTCCCACAGTCCAAAGATGTGCAGGTTAGGTGGATTGGCCATGCTCAATTGCCCACAGGTGTTTGGGATGTTTAGGTTAGGTGGGTTAGACATGGGAAATGGAGGGGTAGGGGCAGGGTCTGGGTGGGATGCTCTTCAAAAGGGGCAGTGTGGACTAGGTGGGCTGAATGGCCTGTTCCCAAACTATAGAGCTTCTATGATTTTAAGTTTAAATTTGACCTGAAAAAAAGAGTGTGTCTTTGAAGGAATTACAGTTAAAAGCTTCCACACTATCTTGTGGGGAATAAGACGACTGATCTGACAGTCTGCAAAAAAAGATTATTGCTTCTTCCCTGGCTGGATCCATTTTCATACTACCCAACATGGCCTGACAGGCTGGCACAAAAATATGATGAGGTGGAAGGATCACCCGCAATCCAGTGTTTCATTGTTCTGAATTCTACGTTGACGTCCAAAGATCTAGCTGTCACGTCAGGACAGTAAGAAGTTGCACTCCCACATCTGAATCAAAAAATGGGTGCGGTAGCAGCTTGTCACAAATATGGCACTGCCTAGATATAATCACCATATGATTTCTAAAGACATCCCTATCATCTCAGCAGCCACTTTCTCCCTTGCCCCCACTTGAAGCACTGCCGGGAGCCAGGAGGGAGCAGGACAGGAAGCCACACCACACTGGTTGTCGCTTTGAAAAACTAAGTACTATGAAACATAGGCAGGGTAGTCTGTGCATGCACACCTCATTTCTTTTTTCAAAATCTTTCTCCTCTCACCTTAAAAATATGCCCCTGAGCCTCGAAGTCCTCTACACTAAGGAAAAGTCACCTGCCACGTGCCTTATTTATACCCCTCAACATGGTCACCTCTCGACCGCCTATGCTCTGGTGCAAAATGTCCCAGCCTATCAAGTGATAATGAAAACCCTGCAGTCTCAGCAACATCCTATTAATTCTCTTCTGAGGCCTCTCCAGTTTAATAATATCCTATAACAGGGAGAACAGAATGGACAAACTACTCCAGATGAGGCCTCACCAAAATCCTGTACAACCTCAATGTGACTTCCCAACTCCTATACTCAAAAGGTAGGAGCAATGAAGGCAAGCATGCTAAACATCTTCTTAACCATCCTATCTATATGTGATGCAAACTTCAAAGAATCATGCCCTGCACCCCTAGGTCACTCTGTTCTACAACAGTGTCAGATATTCTGTTCATGCCGAGAGTTGGCTCTGAGGCAGCTGGATCAGTGTCAAAGACTTCCCATGTGTAAATAAAGGGTGAATTGGTGATGGGATACCGGTCTCTGTGGTGTTATTTCTGTAGCAATGAAAGAAAAGCATGTTCCTGAAGAAATGTGCTCGAAACAGTTGTCTTTGAGTTGTGGTAAGCATTTCTGGCATCATGCTGTTATTTGGGAAGCTTGACTCGTTCGATCTTGCCATCAAAGACTGGGTCCACTATGTGGAAAGATTACATTATTTTTTTCTGGGCAAATGACATTGGGGCAGATGAAAGGAAATGACTAATTTGCCTGATAGCTTTTGCTGCTATTGGAACTCTAACTTTCCCTGATGCACCAGATACTAAAACCTTTCAAGAGTTGATGATTTAGTTAAGAAATATTACGATCCCAAGCCTCCTCTAATTCAGAGGCGCCATCAGTTTTAGTTGGCAGTTCAAGTAAGGGAATCCGTATCAGGATTTTTGACCAGGTTAAGATGACTGGAAGAGGTAATTGACTTTGGTTTAACTCTTAATGAGATGCTAGAGACCGTTTGGTATGTGGGATTAATGATGTAACCATGCAAAAGCACCTCTATCTGAAGTCCAACTGGATTTCAAACTGGCACTAAAACTGGCTTTATCATTGGAAAATGCAGCGAGTGGAGCATCTACCTTCTCATTGCAACGGAACGGCAGCCAACAAAGACCCCTCCCACCTTGGTCACAATCTCTTTTAACCTCTTCAGTCAGGCAGGAGATACAAAAGCTTAAATACACATACCAACAAGTTCAAGAATAACTTCTTCCCTGCTGTTATTAGACTTCTGAATGGACCTTTCAAATTTCAAACGTAATGTTGATTTTGCTTTCTGTGCACCTTCTTTGCAGATGTAACTTTGTATTCTACACTCTGCTCAATCACCCTATGATCTCTGCCTGTTTTGCATGCAGAACTTTTCACTGTACCTAGGTACATGTCACGATAATAAATCAAATCGAATAGGAGTTGCAGGGAATCGAAGATCCTTGCCAGACCGACCGAGCTTGGGAAACACCACTTGAGTGAAGGCAATTGCATAGCCTAACTCAGGACACATCCTGAGCAGAGGGACTCTAAGTCAACCCACAGCAAAACCCCAAAACAAAGCCAAGCCTTGGCCAAACGTTTAAAATTTTCTTCAGGATCTTGGACGGCAAGCCATCGTAGTTGCTGCCGGAATGTGGTCTAGAGACAGCTAAAGAGTCCCACTAGACCTAAACTGAGTAAGAGAATGCATAGGCCAATATCCAGGAGAGTACACATCTTGGAATATTCACCATTATGGGTAAAAGGCATGGTTGACACGAGGTCAGATCCAGTGACGTATAAAGTTCAGGTAGGTGCCACGGTCTTGAATAAGCAAGTGAACCAGATGAAAACTGCAAACACACAAATGATGCGAGAGCAAAACATACTCTGATCCTAGACAGCCTTTCCAACTGTTCCGGAACTGTGGGTTTTCCCTCTCCATCAAGTGTTGAAGATACCTTGGAATCTGAGATGGACACAGGGGATGTCGCTACCTTGACACCTTTGCCATCTGAAGAGATGGAACTTCTTCCGAGATACTCCACGAGCAAGAGGCACCTACTGTGCGTTACACACCATCCATATCAGAGGCAGAGTTGTTGGAACCTGACCTGGTGCTGAAACAGCCCAGGAGGAGCTACAAAAGAGGAAAAAACCGGCCAGAGTCCTCAGACTCAGAAGGGGAGTGATGTTGTGATTGTAATGAAGTCAGCAAGGTGGATCTCAGAATATGAGTTCTCTAATTTGGCACTGTTAATCTGGTTTAATCAGGGATCCTGGCCTGACAATATAAGAACAGGAGGAAGACCTGGCTCTGAGGGAGCTGGATCAGTGTCAAGGACTCTCTACATGTATATAAAGGGTGACTTGATGATGGGATACCGGTCTCTGTGGAGTTATTTAAATTTGAAAATGGAAAAGCAATATTTCATTGCAGTCAGGTGCCATCTACTAGGATTGGAGAATAAATTGTGGTGAGTGAAGAGTTCTAGCACTTCATTAGACGTGAATGATAAAGCAAGAAAACCTAAGAAAACATTCCTTGCCTCAATGAACACACAAAATTTCCAAAACATTTTAAAATAGATACATCAAATCTGTGATAACATTGGATGACCGATCAGTACTGGGATCAGAACAGTCAGGGATTAATATTTCAGGTTTGATCCCAAACTGTGCTAAATTACTCATTCTTAGTTGGCCCTCACCGCTGCTGAATTAATGAGTTTAAGTCTGCCAAGATCTTTGCTCCTGTAGGCAGGCATATGTCAGGCAGAGACAAGTTTGGACTCAATTGAACTGTAACAATGGTCAAACTGCCAGCTGACAACGAAAAGACAGACTCCTCTTATGAAAAACAGCCACTGGTTGAAATATTAGGATACCTGTAAATCTATATTTCAACATGCATTTAACACTTGTGTGGGAGGGAAGAAAAACGAAAAGATGAAAAACAAAAGCATTAACATAACTGAACAGTAATTCTAATATTCCAATATTCCAATTAAGTCCACTGCCTACCTGGGTAATATTTCCAAAAAGCTTCCATTTCCTCGTAAACAAAGCATAGTGTGCAATTCCATATCTGCCTGCTACTGCAACACACTGACCCAGCTGGTCTATTGCCGCAAACTGAAGAAATAATAAATTATGAATGAAATCTCACCAGTTCATTTGATGTTTTTTGATTTCACAATTTACTTACTGGGATAAAAAAAACTCACCTTTATTGGCCAGTTACTTTCTAGATAGGTACTATGGATCTACAGGCAGAAACAAATAAGTTACTTAATCTTTGATGTTTAAAAGTAGAATTGACAATTAACTGCATTTAGTACTACAGGAAACATTTTATTAACTGACACCTATGGGACCAGGAGTGGGCTGGTCAAATATTCCGGATAGTCAAGAGGTACACATAGCTGTAGTAAACCCTGACCAAGCAAAGCTTCGAGTCATCACATCCCTCAAAAAAATCTATGTAAAAAACATCAAAACACCTCCTAAAATCAATCTAAAAATACACAGTAATAGAAATGTTATGCAGGGGTACACACATACTTATGCTTTAAATAAAGTATAAGTACTCGGACATCATGGTAGATTGCAGTATTTGAAGTATGTAACTTTTGTCTGTTTATCAAGACTGCCGGGTAAAACAAAATTTGTTTTTTTTTCCTCACAGCTCCCAAGTTGGCATCTAAATTCGCTGACAACAGAAAAACGGGTGGTAGGTTATGTTGTGATGAGGACATTGGGAATCTGCAACGGGCCATGAATAGGTTGAGTGAGTAGGCATAAACTTGTCAGATAGAATTTAATGTAGGAAAGTAAGTATTCATGCACTTTGCTAGGAAGAATCAAAAGGCAGATTATTTAAACAGAGAAAGATTCCAAAAATAAATTCAACACAAAGATCTGGATACTCCTGTGCACGGACCCCAAAAGGTTAGCATGCAAATGCATTAAGTAATTAAGAAAATAAATAGAACATTTCCTTCACTGCTTGGGGGGTAGACTTTTAAAAGTAGTGAAGTCTTGTTACAACTGCACAGGGTTCAGGTGAGGCTGCACCTGGAATACTGTGCCCAGATTTAGTCCCCATATACAAGAATGAACGCTCTTGCATTCAAGGGAGTTCAAAAGGAAGTTACTTGCGATGAAAGGGTTGGCTTACCAAAGAGGTTAGACCCTTATCCATTACAGCTTAGAAGAATAGGGGTGATCTTATTGAAGCATACAAGATTCTGAGGGGCTTGACAAGGTAGATGTTGAGAAAATGATTCCATGTGGAGAAATCTTGAACTAGGGGACATGGCTACTGAATAAGGGGGCACTCTTAAAACTGTTCTGCAAAAAAAAAATGTGTTTTTCCAGAGGGTAGTGAATGTTTGGAATTCTCTATACCAGAGGGTTGTGGAGGCTTGACCAAGAGATTGTAGAAAGATTTTTGAAATATGGTGAGATGAGAGCTATGATGAGCTGGAACAAAAGAACAATTCAAGCCTGGGGCACGTCAGCCATGATCTTTTTGAATGGCGAGGCAGGTTTGAGGAGTTGAATGGCCTACTCCTATTTATCATCTCCCCGACAATCAGGAGGAGTCAATGCGTTGCTGGGACACCACTATGCCTGGAATAGAGATACAAAGAAAATGAGCTCCTATTCTAAGGATAAATAAGATATGAAGACCATTGTGTGGCACATCTGCCTGAACTTAGTAAAAACACTATTATGAAAGGTACTCATAACAGAGAACAGGCTAAATTGAGAGAGAGTTGCTGTCAAATGTTTTGTATTACAACAGATGTTCAAATTTGTGTGCTGCATAAATTGTAAAGCTTTTCCTAGATTAAAGCCAGCAAAATGCAAAAATTGTGCTAATGAGAATGAATCTAGTGTACTTCTGGTCAAAACTGTCTGATGGGTTCAACTTCAATTGGTACTTTACAACAGAAGCACAATTACAACAATCACATCACATTTTACAGACTCACAATTCAGAGCTAGTATTGACTAAACTATCAACTAGCTGTTGAGTATTTTTAAATGGCAAAACCTTTTAGTGCGTTCAATCATTTATCTGCACTGGTTCCTAGTTTTTTTTTTAAAAATGTAGTACTTAGGTGTAGTAACACTAAAACATACAACTGACAGATTCTCTTGAATAATAAATCTTGTAGTGCTATTAACAAGTAAAAGAAATACAAGTAGCTGTGTAAAAGTACAAACCATCACCTGTACAACATGCCAGTGCCTGTGTCCTAATAAAGTGCTTAAACCCTGAGGAACTAGAATATCATTATACAGAGGATTCTTTTCCCTGACTGGCTGATGGCCTGAATTTGCTGCTGCGGTACTTGAATTTTGATTTTGCAACGCGTCACCACAGTTCAAATACAGTCGATCTTCTCCTTGGAGAAGTACTTGTTCCTGGTTATTCTGGTGGAAAGAAGATTGTAACAATTGTTTAATGTCTTAACTCTCCATTCGGCAAAGTTTTTCCAAATGTATTAAAATACTTTTCCTAACCTACATGAGCACTTCAGATCCTTCAGCAAAAGTGAAATTTCAGTCTTCAGGACAGATTTTTTTAAAAAAGTGAAGTCAAATTAACATTTTCAAATATAGAAATATTTTAGGAAGAGAACTACAACAGATAAAAACTGAAATGTATATTTCCTCAAGATCCTAACAGTTAGCATTAAACAAATTATAACCTGAAGGGTAACAAATCTTTAACTTTATATATGCAAATACAGAGAGGGGAAGGAGGTTTATGGCTCTTACAAGTAGGTATACGTATTGATAGCAACAGAAATAATTCTAATTAGGTGAACAGCAGTAAAAGAATCAGTGTAAAGCTTCGTGAAATTGACATGCAGGCAAGAATCCAGCTCTTGGCATGACATCATCTTTGCAAGTTTATTAACATGGCAAAATAATGAAAGCAACACTCACGACTAAACATTTTATTACAAAAATTTGGAAAATTATGTAAATGCAAGTACAATGGGTGCTTTTAAACAGAAAAGAAAGGTTTCAATCTCATCAGGTGATTTTTCTTGGAATGGAAACCAGAGATCATCAAAACTCTCCAGGCGAGAGGGAGGAGGGAGTGGTAAACTCTAAATCTCATTAAATGTTGATGTTTTCTGACTTGGGTAAAGCATCAATATGCCTCCCATGGCCCACATGTCAAAAGACTCCATTCACTTCACTTGCATCTCTTACTAAAAAGAAAATGTGACTCATTGCCTAAAAAGGAGGGTTTTTTTAAAACCCTGCTTCTGAACCTTTTCTCTTTATGAATGGTTTTGTTCTCCACTATTTTGTTTTTATTTCAGATTTTCAATATTTCATTTTTACTTGTACATTAATTACTGTCCTTAAAGAATTAATACATTTTCTATATGATGGCATTTTTCTACTTGCCCAGAAATACAACAAATATGTAAAAACTCATTACATAATATGAATAAATTGGAACAATGAGGTAGTGAAAGGAACAATTATGGCAGAAAATCAGCTACAATTACAAGTGCAGGCTGAACATTTTATGCAGAACCACCATTCAAACATTAGGCTTACAAAATAGAAAGTGTAGACTCAAAGCACCACTCGTGCATACAGAAAAGGAAGCAAGCATTTTATTTTACAAAATGCTTTCAACATTATAGAGTCAAAGTCACACAGCACAGAAACAGACCCTTTGGTCTAGCCATGCTAAACATAATTCCAAACTAAACTAGTCCCACCTGCCGGCTCCTGGCCCACAGCCCTCCAAACCTTTCCTACTCATGCACTTATCCAAATGTCTTTTGGACTTTGTAATTGTACCCACATCCACCACTTCTTCAGGAAATTCTTTCCACATGCGAACCACCCTCTATGTAAAAAGTTTGCCTCATGTCTTTTTTAAATCTCTCTCCTCTCACCTTAAAAGAGTGGCCCCTAATCTTGAGATCCCCTATCCGACAGAAAAGGGAACTACCATTAACTCTACCTATACATCTCATTATTTGATAAATTTCTATCAGGTCGCCTCTCAACCTCCTATGCTCCAGTGGGAAAAAAGTCCCAGCTTATCTCACCTTTCTTTATAACTCAAACCTTCCATACTTGGCAACATCCTGGTAAATCTTTTCTCAATCCTCTCCAGATTGATAATATCCTTCCTATAACTGGGTGACCAGAACTGGACACAGTATTCCAGATGAGGCCTCACCAATATCCTGTAAAACCTCAACATGACTTTTCAACTCCTACACTCAAAAAGACTGAGCAATGAAGGCAAATGAGCCAAACGTCTTTTTAACCACCCTGTCTATATGTAATGCAATTTCAAAGAATTATGTACCTGCACCCCCAGCTCCCTCTTAAGTAAAGTGTGGATTGAACAAATAACTTTCAATTTCTCAACAGAAAAATGCAAAAATTGAATGTTGGAAATCAAAGACAAAAAATTTCACAATTCACACCAGGATAACGTAACAATTGAAAACATTTGTTTTAATATGGTGCTGATAATATGGTTTATGCAAAAGAAAACCAAATTTTTTTAAACAACTAGCCCCCAGTCTGCAAGCTAATCCATATTAGATGGCTTCAATAGCAATATTAAACATCCTGCAAATGAGCCTACAAAACAAATGTTTAAAACCATGAACAGTTCAGCACCTGTAATCCCAAATTACTTGCTAATGGAGATCAAACAGAAGGTTGAAGAATAAATGTGAAATTATTAGTCTGCAATTGGTAAATAAAAACATTGTTAGGATTTAAGGTTTAGGTTGCAACCTACCATGCAGGGATTAACTGTTAAAGCGCTTTTGATGAATTGGAATTGCAGAATTTCTGCTTGTTGTACTACGTTTGTGTTTTCCAGGTCACTTCCCACTTGAGTACTATCACCAGAAATCGCCCAAAGGTGATAGCCTTCAGCACCCCAACTCTGTAAATAAGGAGCAACTTCAACAAATTATAAAGGCGCTAAATAACTACAAAGTTATTTTAGACATCAAATATAAAAGGAACTGGATTTTTTTTTTGTTTTGTTCAAACCATTGGCTAGATATTCCCTCCAAAAGGATGATAACAAAATCAAAATTGCTGATACCAGCTACAAACTGTAACATAGATCAATATGCCTTTCAGTTTTGTCACTCTCCTTGTAGTGGCTGAGATTGGGTATGATGTAAGGAACCATCATTTAAAAATTCATTCACTACAAATGCATACCACTGGGACATTATCTTTGAATGCAACTTAGTTATTCTGTCACTCAAGTTGTGAAGAAGTAATACCATTGCCCTTGTTCGTTACTCCATTTGTAAAAAACACATTTCATAACAAAGGACAGATTTTAAAGAAGCGTGGTGCATGCATAGGGTATAGCCAAGGAAGAACTGATTAGTTTTTGGTGAAAATGCATTCTAAATCCTAGGATTTTAAGGATCTGTTAACAATGGGAGGTACAGCGAACTAACTTTTTTTTTAAAAAAATAACCGGTTGGTTGTTTTATTTTTAATATTGTTGACTTTCTTTGGAACGTTGTGGATTATCTTTGTTGCTGTGGCGGAACTTTTCACAGATGGCAAGCATGGGCAGAGTTGTCAGAACAAGTGGTTGGATGCAGATTGGTCTGAAGCCTCCTTAATGAGATGGAAGCTCTTCTTTTTCAGCTTTGTAGTTATAAAGCATCAACAAGGCACATATTAACTACATTATTGTAATACCGTTTGGGTCATCATAACTGGGTGGAACTAGGCAACCTGAGTACCCTCTCACTTATTCTTGTTTAATTGCAGCAAGTTGATTAACCTATTTCACATAAATGAAGATGTGAATTTTCTACACAACTGTACTTCTACTTAATATTCATCACATTAGAAACTGCAATACAATTGCGGTTTTCCACCACTACTGCTTGGAAGCTGACTCACCATAGAGCTGATTTTCATAGGTTCCTTTTTGGTGCCATCAGAATAATGCCTTAAAATAAACCCAACGGAATGAAATAATTAATTGTGATGAATAATCTTAATCATCAACAGCAAAGCATAGCAATTCTATTCCATTGTCCATATTTAAAGAATCTGTAATTGGATGAATGGACTTTGGATTCAGTATTACGAAAATATTGCCTCCCAAAATCAAATAATTAGGGTTCGTAACTCTTCAGATGGTGCTTTGGTGAAATTTGAAAAGCTACCTAGACAATACAAAGAACACCAAGTCACAGGGCAATTTTGCTTCAAGAAAAAGACAGTTATGTGCCTCTTACATAATTAGATAAAATTAATGTCTTAACGAATTAGCTGTAGGAAAGAAAAATAAATTTTTACCAACATCAGCCTGCAAATAAAACAAAAAAGACCTTTGCTAGAGAAGCTTTCAAGGAATACGCAACTGTGAACGATGACATTTTTTGAAATATCATTGAAATTTTCCAAACAAAAAATCTTTCTTCCAACCCATCCCTTTAAAAATCTTTAAGGATACCCTTGCTGCCTGGCTATTTCCACAATGATCACTGAACGAAAATATCAGAGTACACAATACACCACAGTAAACAATTAATGTGCATTTTTCAGTTTTAAAATATATTACAGGAGTAATCATTTGGTTTCAAAAATCAGGCTGGAAAATTCAGTTTGACCTTTACATAATCGGAAGTACATGTGATAATGTACATACTCAAAATTTTTATTTTAACTCCAGCCATAACTCAAATCAACTCATACAAGCCTGAAACATATAAAAGAAATTTAAAAAGTCTCCATTTACATAAAGATGCATGCAAAAGTCCTGCAGAATTAGAATTTCTGAATGGAACACTCACGCAAAATCTCCACCCAGTGTGCAAAATAGATGAGCACCAAAAACACTCCACAAGGATAAGCCTCCACAAGCCCATGTTACCATAGCAACACTACAATCAGGTGACCATCTGATTAGTTTCACCGCCCCAGTCTTGTTCCAAATATCTGTTTGTAAAGAAGAATCTGAATGAGTACTGACATCTTGCTCTAGTAAAACTCTTGTTTTGCAGAATTAAAAAACAGGCATATACTACACTTGCTGGTACTATATTTCTCTCTGGGTTGAAGCACCAACATGGCAAGCTGGAAATTTTCTAGCCACTTTTAATTCGGTTTCTTTGGGGCCCCTTTGTATCATAACAATGGGCCATTTTGTTACATAATTGATCACTCAATGCCATCTGCCATGAGACTCGCCCATACAGTTAGGGATTTAAAATATTTTGCAAGGCCAGTTGCTGAAAGTGCAACCTGGTAACAATGCAGTCTGGGAAACCGGGTATTTGGGACCTAAATAAACTGAGCAAACAACTGTGAATCCCGTAGGTTAGATCGAAGGGTTGGGAAGTTAAAGCACAATGACTGAGACAAAAGAGCAAAGTGGACTGGGGGAATTAAGGGTCAAATCAGGTACTGAAAGAAACAAAGTCAGAGAGCGAGTGGACAAGGGTGTCACGAGCAGGCAAGGCGGGGGACAAGAGAGGGGGAAAGAGACAGACAACCACATAAAATGGGAGACAGGGTGGAATAGAGGGGACAAGAGGGAGGGAGCGGATGGAGGGGAGTGACAGAGCAGGGGGACAGAGGGAGTGAGATGAGGGTGGTATGGAGGGAGCATAAGTGGTAGCACAGTTATCAATGTTGTGAATACTTTTCAAAATTGACTGGTTATAATTTGAAAGCTTTCAACGAGGATTGAATAACTACACAGAGTCATGAAATCGTAAACCTACCAGGGTAATGTTTAGGAGTTAATTCCAACTTGTGGGACAGCTGCATAACTCCTGTAGTTGTATCCATTGTGTAAACTAAAACTGAACCACTGGCAGAATGGAAAAATAATCAGTTAATAGCAGTTCTGGAAACATTTATATATAAATACTTGCATAAATTCTTCATTCATCAACATAAGGGTTGTTAAGATCATTAAAGACAGGACAAGGCATTGATCAGCAAACTTGAGAATGACCAGGATGAGAGATAATTATTAACAAGGATGGCAAGATAGATGTTCAACTCCCGCCTGTGGCAGTTTCCAATTATTTCTTAAATAATTCCACGGGTTTTCCCCTCCATTTCTTTCTCTGGAGGTTTTAACTTTCTGAAGAACTTCTGGATATCCATTCTAAATTTGCTTTTAATGAGTTTGAACCCAGGCCTCTTTGCCCAGTTCTCAGTTACTTCGAAGAAAGATGCCAGATTTACCTTTCCATACCACTACTTATCAAATATATGGATATATATAGTTTCTTCCTTCAAGACTAAACACCCAAGATCCCATCATTCTTCATAACTCAGACCATTGACAATGGGAATCAATCATATTATTCTTTCCTGCATTACTTCTAGAATGGCTTCCCAGGAACATGGAAACAGAAAATGGCCATTTGGCTGCCGAACCTTCTCCAGCATTCAAAAAGATCATGGCTGATCTGG
Source organism: Rhincodon typus (assembly GCF_021869965.1). NCBI lineage: Eukaryota > Metazoa > Chordata > Chondrichthyes > Orectolobiformes > Rhincodontidae > Rhincodon > Rhincodon typus. The sequence continues at coordinate 13,332 of NW_025968128.1, forward strand.
TTGTGGTTTCAATTTCACTTTTTATTTGTCCCTATTAACCAGAGTTCTTTGTGGGATCAGGAATCTAACTTAGAGTTGGATACATTTAAAACTCAACCTCCACTATCTTTTGGGGAAGAGAATTTCATGTTCTAAAGAACCTCAACGAAAAGAAATTTTCATCTGGGTCTTAGAGACCTCTTGTTCTTTACAAAATGCAAGAGGATATATGCTCCTGGTAGCTCACCCTATCTAGTTCCTTCAACATCTTATATTTCAAATCCGATCACCTTTCATACTTCTAAACTCCAATGTAGTCCAATGTCCCCTGTTCAGCTTCACTTCATAAGATAAGCCTTTCATCCCCGGTATAACTCAAATGCACTTTCTTGGGACTGCTTTTTGAGTTATTATATTTTAAGTAAACTTTTCAAAGGAAGAAGAGTCTAAAATTGTACAGCGAGCACTCCCGCTGTAGTTTCATTGGTGCCCTGTACCGCTGCAGTAAAACTTTACTCTTATTTTCATTCACCCTTGCAATAAATGACAACATTCAATTCACCTTCCTAAACACTTGTTATATCTGCGTACTAACATTTTGAGATTCATGTACCAGGACATCCAGAGTCCACTGCACCAGAGTCCTGCAATCTTTCTACACTTTAGAAGACTGCTTCTCTATTCTTCTTGCCAAAACAGACATTCTGATTTATAATCCATCTGTTTAATTGTTGCCCACTCATTTTAACGTATCTATAATCTCTTAGAGGACAAGCACTCTCTGCTTGACAACTTGCTTTCCTCACTAAATTGGAGTCATTGGCAAATTAGATTGTAAATCGTTGAGGACCCCACATAAATCCTTCTGGCATTCCATAGTTCTGGTTATAGTTTAACTATAACTATAGTTTAAAAAACATTTGCCCCACTATTTCCAGTTAGCTAACTCATCATTTATTCATGCATAATGTGTTGTTATTCTGTGCAGATTGCTTTGATGTGATATCTTATCAAATATCTTTTGGAAATCCAAATGCATCACATCCACTATTTTCTTCAACCTACTATGAGCATTACTGAGTCAAAAAGTTCTGATGGGTCACTTAAACATGACTTCACTTTCACTAAGCCATATTGCGATTTTCTAAGTATTCAACTATAACTTCTATAGCAATGGATTCTAGCACTTTCCCTGTGATGGATGTCTGGCTACTTGTCCTGTAGCGTCCTTTCTTTCTAGAATAAATAAGTTGTTAACATTTGCTGTTTTCTAATCCATTGCACTCTTCCAGAATCTAAGCAATTTTGGAAGATTATAACCAATACATCCAATATCCGAGTCACCTTTTGAGATCCTAGAAGACCCATCAGTCCTAGGGCTTGCCAGACTTTAGGTCCAATAGTTTTCCTAGTACCTTTTCTCTAGTGATGACTTTTCATAGTTCATCCCTCCCTATCACCTCTTGATTTTCAATTAGCTTGGAGACGTTTTCTTCTGCTGTGACCACAGACACAAAATATCAAAATCTCTGCCATTTCTTGTTTTTCCATGAACAATTTCTTAGGCTCACTCTCTGGGAAGACCAAAATGAGCTTAGAGAATGGCTCCTTTATGCCTTGGTGATCAGAAATTAACAATATTCTGATGACTAAAAAAAACTATAGAGTTTTGTGACTGATTTTCACACCATTATTTTAACTATATAGTTCTAGATTTTGTTGGTTTATTTTATATTTATGTAACTCCCTACCCAACAGCATTATGGGTCTACCTACAGCACAGGAACTGCAGTGACTCAAGGTAGCAACAACAAGCAATGCCCTCTTCCCACAAGTGAATTAAAAAACATATTGGTTAAACATGTTGATTGCACCATCCAGTTGTTACAGATGTCACTGAGCATCTGGATAAGTATGCACTGACTAAAGAGTCAACATGAATGTTAAGTTAGGTCACATTTGACTAATTTAATAGAATTTTGAGAGTTTGTTTCATCATAATGTGCATATAAATGTTGTCCATGTGGATTTTCACAAGGCTTTAGAGACCACTTGCAAATAGACATCCTTAAAAATTTGAGGGGACATAGAATTGGATCTAACCTTGTAACACAGATTAGCCTATTGGTTGGGACATGATGGACATGAGACACCTTCCATTTAGTAGACAAAACTATTTCCTCTAATGGGGAAATCTGAAACAAGAGTATAGTCTTTAAAATCATAGACTAATGGAAATGAAAGCAGCGATACCTTTTTGTAGAAAGACTAATGTAACTCTGGAACTCCATCCTCAAAAGTGGTGGATGTGGGGGTAATCAAGACTGAGATTGATAAGATTTTTAGTTAAATATATCAAGAGGTGGTGAATTAAAGCAAGTAAATGCAGTTGAGGGACAGATCATGATCTGACTGAATGTCAGAACTAGCTCAGGGAATTAAATTAGCTTCCACTGTCAACATTTCTTCCAAATTAATTTCAAACTATTTAAACAGCTTTTGCATCAGCCATTTTCTTTATTGTGTTGTATTTATTATACACTAGCATAAAACTTAACATTTTTCTTCTATTATATATATGCCAACATATGCTTACAATTTCTGAAATCAACAATCAGTTCACTAACCCTTTTAGCTTGGCATCATCTGCACATTTAACAAACATAGATTTACAAACTGAATACAAGTCGACAGTGGAAATTATAGAGAGGGACTATGTATTTCATATGGGTCTTTATGAAATGCCTCTGGCTAGTTTGGGTATATCATATCACACCAAGTTAATTACTGTGACCAATTTTGTCAACTAGTACAATCTTTAACAGTTGATCTTTGAAATTCTTTCACAATTTTGAAAATATCTTAATTCTATAAAACCTTATTGACATTAAAGTTTAAACTTCGTGAAACAAGATGAAGTCCACTTACTTTGCACACCCAAAGGCCATTAATTTGTACTTGTTGTTTACAGCCACACAAGTTCCATCGGTTACTTCTTGTGCCCACACACCATGCAGGTTCTGAAAAAATAGATTATAATTTTACAAATACAATATATGTCACAGCGTCTCTGTTCACAACAGCTTTTTACAAAACCCTCTAGCATTCTCACTAGGGTTGGACAATTACAATCTCCAATCATAAAATACATAAACCAGCTTTGAAATCATCAGCCTGTTTCTGGAGGATACTTGCTCAATCTGACAATTTCCATTATATTTTAGATTTTTGGACAACATTCTCATTTGTCCAAAAGAAAAAGTGCAATTCATTAAGAGCAACAACAGTCACATAGATGTACACATGAAAATAAAATGTCAACTGAACAGTCAGCCTCATGATTACAGGATATAGGACAGGTTTGTTGTAAAAAGGACACAGGAGGGAGAGTTGGACCATTTGAATCAGTTTCAGTCATGGTAGGGGGCAAGAACAACAGGTTTTAATGTCATCTGTTAAAAGTACTAGTTGTTACTGCTACACTTTAGACTTCAAGGCCACAGAAGTGTTCCTGAATTGTGACACCATAAAATCAGGTAATAAACAGGAAGTCAAGAGAATTAAGTGTGTGTACTGCTAATCATCAGGGACCGGTCTTTCATATATCCAGATATCATTAATGATGTTATCCAGAACCCCACCCCACCTCCTGTTCTATGTCACACCAAAGCACTTTAAACTTTAAATCTTTGTTTTTAATTTTAGCTTCAGTTACCAGTGTGCTGTTCTATAAACACTTCCATGAAAACCATCTACAACTGTGATCATGTAAAGCCATTTTTCCATATGACTTTAACTAGATGTCACCTACGTAGAAGTATGTTATTAGATTCAATACAAAGCTCTATTGCCTAACAATAAGCTTTAATTTTCTCTCTCCGAAGAGAACCTTCCACTATCTATGTAACCACAGCATTACTTTTTCTACTGCCAACTGCAATCTATTGGCGTTGTTAACCAAAATATTAAGCTCAGTGGCAACTTGTTTACAGGCCAGCGATGTCACTGAAGCCAATGTGATCAACTTTGAGGTTGAGCAAAATAATTTCAAGCATAGGGATACGAAGATGATATATGAAGGCTTAAAAAAAACACACCATCATTTGCACATTTAAGAAAAAAAGACACATTTAATAAAGTGTTGAAGCTAATGGCATTCATGCCCAAAATTACACTTTAACTGAAAAAAAACTGTGGTTACCAGCCTCCACTTTTTTTCAGGGATTTGAACAGGAACGTGGTGCTGCACCTACATTTCTTACATAAGGAGTACTTCTTTCAGTAATGTCGTAAATGAGAGGTGTTAAAGCAGACACCATTGCTTAATACAGAGTGCGCGCGTTAACCCATTCGATAACTCCTCAGTCACCACCCAACTTTGGTCACATAGCAAAACTGGAAATTTAGCAGCAGAGTGTCCATTTTCTCATTTGGGGAACACTGACAAAGAGCAAGGCTGCATTATTTCATGATACATTTGATCATAACAAAAAGAAAAAAAAAACTTGGCTCTATGTTTCAAAATCTCAAATTTTGTTTCCAAAGCCTCAAATAATCAGCTGAAATATTAATTAACACACGCAAAAAGCTTTCAAATTTATTACACTGTGTGAATAACATGTTACAACTAAAATACAATTACCTCAGCTGTAAGTTTACTGGACACAGGAGTAATGAAACCGATCCGGCCATCATCAAAAACCACGGCAAAACCATCAAGGGTCACACCATATTCCATATCTTGGATATGTACAGATTCAAAATCTAATGAAGGACCTGTCAGCCAAAAAAACAAATACCATAGCACTCTGTACAATTCATACCAGAATTTTCAAGAATCGAACAGCTAACTGATTCTACTGTACACTATACATTTTGAATTAACTAAGAATTGTTCATGTGTAGGACCAATTGCAAGCTGATTAGTGCTGCATTATGCATATACAAATAAGCCTAAATTTAAAGAATATTAAATTTCCACATGAAGGTGTGCAATGTACAATCAATTGTCTGTGAATGCAACAGAAATTAGAAAATCTTTGTTTAAATGACAATATCTGGACTTATCATAAAACAATCTTGAACGTCTGTGCTTTAGGTCCTGGCAGTGTGCTGAAATCTTTTGGGCAGCACAGTGAAAATAGCATGAACAAGTTCTGTAAAAGGATTTGGCAAGTGGATGTGTTCTGGAGGCCATACTTGCTTAATGTTTGCATTTGGGCAAATTCAGGCACTTCAAAATATTTTCATTAATGTGTTGGAACAGCCAATACTAATAAAGTGAAAACTTGAACTACAGATATATCCTGTTGAAAGTGCAAGAGGTTTTTTGTTTTAGTGCAGTCTGTAATAACAAATATACGAGAATAGCACCGCCACCATTATTGATTTTATGCAGTTACTGCAAATGCACCAAGTGAGTTGCAAGTGCATATGTTCAGTCCATTATAGTTCATAAACACACCGCCAATTCACTCGCTGCCTTTCTTGACCACCTCGTTCCTTCGCTGTTTTCCCCTCATGAGCTGGTCACTCCTGCCACATGCCTCCCCCGTGCCGCAAGATGGGGAACAGTGGAAAGAGTAGTATGGCAACAAAACAATATTTTGGGCTAGTTAGTTTCCAGGTATTTAATAGGTTATCACAATAAATGTGGGTTAGGAATTTAACCCACTTTTATGACTTTTTTAAAAAATAGGAAATGACTTTCATTTAGCATGCTTTTGCTTAGTAAGGTTCTCTTTTAAGGGATGCTAAATGAGGAAAGGTTCCATCAGTTTTCCTTTGAGATGACTATTTTAAAAGCAATAAATAAGGGCAAGTAGACTAACTTGCTCATCCTAGATTCAGTATTTTATTTAAAGTAGGCAGCACTGTTCAGTTAGGAGAATAGCAGAGCATAGTGGAATATCACAAGTTAAGGTTTAAAATTTCTGGTAAACCCATACAGTAGAAATGAAGTGAGATTGGAGAAGTTGAATTGTCTAGAGATGTAACAAATTTTGGAACTTTAAGGAGGATGCTTTTCTCTGGCATTACATCCCTCACCTATGTGGATTTTGTATTGTCTGCATTCTTTTGCATTGAATATCTAGTTGGATGATAGCATGCCTGAGATATTGTAACTGAGAACTGCTAGGAAAAAAAGAGTTATTGTTCCTGGTCTAATAACACAAGGGCCTGGATTAAAGATTCAGAAAATTTCAAATCCCACTATGGCATTTTGGGAATGTAAATTTAGTTCATTAAATAAACCTGGAATGAGATGCTATACTGTGATCATGAAATTACCAGAATGGTTACAAAAAATCCAACCAATTTACTGAAGTCCTTTAGGGACACAAATCAGCTGTTCTCACTTAGTCTGACTTGTGTGACTCTACACCTTACAGCAATCTGGTTCATTTTCAACTTAGTCGTCAAGAAGGTAGATCACAACCAGCTTCTCAAATCAGGAATTGGCAATATGCTTCAACTAATGACCTTACGTTCAGTGAAGCAACCCATTTCATGACAGGACTTGGGGTTGTGAGGGTACATAATAAACAAGGAAGCACAGTCAACACATTTTCAACTATTCACAAACCTCATTATTACCTACCTAGATTTTTTAAAACATATTTGTGGGGCATGGGTCAGCATTCGTTGCCCATCCCTAGTTGTCCTTGAGGTGATCGTGAGTTGCCTTCTTAACCACTGCAATCCACATGCTGACCCATAAAAATGTTAGGAGGGGAATTATAGGATTTTGACCCACTGAAAGTGAAGAAACAACAATATGTTTCCAAGTCAGGATGGGAGTGGCTTGGAGGGAACTCTCAAGAGTTGTATTCCCATATATCTGTTGCTTCTAGATAGAAGTGGTCATGGGTTCGGAAGGAGTCGTCTAAGGATCTTTGGTGAATTTCTGCAGTGCATCTTGTAGATAGTACACATTGCTGCTACTGAGCATCAGTGGAGGGGGGAGTGGATGTTTATGGTGTGCTGCCGATCAAGCAGGCTGCTTCGTCTCTTCACCAGTGGCTCACTATCAACAATCTCTTTGTTTGCCTACCCTCTTTCTTCTCTCCATTTGGGCTCCATCTCTATCTATCCACTCATTCATTTTGCCCCTCCATCCACATCATCAATATTAATACCACTCTTTCCAAGCTGGTTCTAGTTCTGAAGAAAGGTCATTGGATTCAAAACATTAACTTTGCTTTCTCTCCACAAATGCTGCCAGATCTACAAAGTTTCAAAAGTAAGCTTTGATTTTGTTTGTTTCAGATCTCCAGCATCCCTTTAAAAATTTGGGTCAATTTTGCTAATACATAAAACGTGCTTTTATTTAGAAGATTAGTAAGGTATATCTTGTTATTTTCCATAAACAAAGCTTAAGAAAAATCAGTATTCTTACTGAAAATAGTCCACCATTCATTTTAAAATTTAAAATAAATAAGTTAATAGTTTGAAACAATGCAGTAAAGTAGCATCCCTAGTTTTTTGTTTTGTTTTAGTTTCGTAAATAAAAACTCATACCGGCTATAGAAACAGTGCAATTAGAAATGCTATTTAAAAAAAAGGAAATAAATAAATACCACTTTACTGCATTGTTTCAAACTATTAACTTATTTATTTTAAATTTTAAAAATGAATGGTGGACTATTTTCAGTAAGAATACTGATTTTTCTTAAGCTTTGTTTATGGAAAATAACAAGATATACCTTACTAATCTTCTAAATAAAAGCACGTTTTATGTATTAGCAAAATTGACCCAAATTTTTAAAGCAGGCTGGGTAAAGATTAGCAAAATGGAAAAGGAAGGGGTAGAGATTAAAGGGTACAGTGCAATGAAAAAAGGTCCAAGTTACCAACACTCTTCACCTAAATGTACAAAGTATTCGTAAGAGGAGAACTAGCAGCACAAATAGGGAAATGAGTTTGATATAATTAGCTTGACCGAAACACGGTTAAGGTGAGCAAGGTTTTAAATACATAGTGCTGAGGCAGAGGATGGTGGAGGAGGGTTGCTTTTCAGACTGGAGGTCTGTGAACAGTGGTGTGCAACAAGCAGCAGTGCTGGGTCCACTGCTTTCTGTCATCTATATTAATGATTTGGACGGGAGCATAGAAGGCATGGTTAGTAAGCCTGCAGATGACACCAAAATTGGTGGTGTAGTGGACAGCCAAGAAGGTTATGTAAGAGTACAACGGGCAGAGGGCAGAGGAATGGCAGATGAAGATTAAGTTAGATAAATGTGAGGCGCTGCATTTCAGAAAGGAAAATCAGAGCAGCACTTACACATTTAATGGTAAAGTCCTGGGGAATGCTGCTGAACAAAGAGACCTTGAAATGCAGCTTCATAGTTCCTTGAAAGCGGAGTCACAGGTAGACAGGATAGCGAAGGTGATGTTTAGTATGCTCGCTTTTATTGGTCAGTGCACTGAGTACAGGAGTTGGGAGGTCATGTTGCAACTGTACAGGACATTGGTTAGGCCACTTCTGGAATACCGTGTCCAATTCTGGTCTCCCTGCTATAAAGAGGATATTGCGAAACTTGAAAAGGTTCAGAGAAGATAGGGAGATGGCTATAGGGAAAGGCTGCATAGGCTGAGGTTATTTTCCTTAGAGTGTATTGGAGGCTGAGGGGTGACCTTAAAGAAGTTTATAAAATCACGAGCGGCATAGATAGGGTGAATAGCCAAGGTCTTTTCCCCAGGGTAGCAGAGTCCAAAACTAGAGGGCATAGGTTTACTGTGAGAAGGGAAGATTTAAAAGGGACCTAAGGGGCAACTTTTTAAAGAGAGGATGGTGCTTGTATGGAACATACTGCCAAAGGAAGTAGTGCAGGCTGGTACAATTACAATACTTAAAAGGCATCTGGATGGGTATATGAACGGCCTGTGGTATTATCACTGGACTGTTAATCCAGAGACCCAGATAATGTTCTGGGGACCCAGCTTCAAATTTCGCCATGGCAGATGGTGGAATTTGAATTCAATAAATATCTGGAATAACAGTCTAAAACGACCGTGAATCCATTATTGATTGTTGGAAAAACCCATCCAGTTCACTAACGTCCTTTAGGGAAGGAAGCTGCCATCCTTACCTAGTCTGGCCTATATGTGACTCCGAACCCACAGCAATGTGGTTGACTCTTAACTGCCCTCTGGGCAATTAGGGATGGGCAATACATGCTGTCTAACCAGCGACGCCCTCATCCCGTGAATGAATTTTTAAAAAAGAAGTATCTTGAGAAGTGTGATACAGATTTTGTGTCTCATTTTAATAAGGGCTACAAAGGGTACATGGGAAATAGAACTGAGGCAGAAAATAACCTACAGGTATGCTGCATGGCAGAGTGGTCTTGAAGGGCCCTATGATTTTTGTATTATTCATTCATATTTATATTATTGTACAAGTTTATTTACTCAAGCTAAGCTGAATTTCAGCACATTGACCAAGTATGAAGACCTTACCTCTTGAAGACTGCAGGTCTACAGAAAATGGGACTGAACAAAGATTAATGGCTTTCCTTCCATTTGTCAAGCCATCCCAGTGAATAAGGTGAAGTATCCCATCATTAGTAGCAATGACCAAATCATCCTGCATGGACTGCAAACTAGGCGAAGAGGGAAAATTGAATTAGTTTAGGAACTTTGATTCACTACCATAAAATTAAGAGTGGAACTCACAGGTTTAAATCACCAGAAGCATACGTAGTCGAATTTTAAGTTACTCTACTCAACAATCGACTACAATAGTAGATTTTAATCATGGTCAAATGGAATGATATACAATGGCATTCTTCCTGGCGGTAAAATATTACATGACAGATTTAAGCACAACATTGCTAAACAAATGTTAAACTATTGAGAAACACAGGTTGGTTAGAAAGGAATCAGAAAATAGGGATTATGGGCACCGTCAGATGAGACATCAAAGCAGATCACTCTTTCCTAGCAGGCAGACATAAATGATTCAATGCCATTTCTTGAAAAGCAGGGAATTTTCCCAGTGGGATATACAACCAGACTACCACTCAACCAATGGCACTAAAAACAGATGATTTGATCATCCATAACGTGGAAGGCTTTGAGAGTAGCACATTAGAAGATGTAGTCATTCCACAGATTAAGTGTATTCGGAGAGAGGGAATAAGTGATCACCAAGCTGTCGAGGAAGAAAAGGCAGTTGTGCCAGAGTTCTATGACAGCATCTCACTCTCCAACCTGTACTGAAATTTGAATACTGATGAGAGTGAGGGTTCACCTAGGAACGTAACCAAAGCGAAGTCCATGGCACCACATTTGGTTCAAACGTACAGGGAAGGGCATGGAAAGATTAAGGAATGGAAAACAAGCAAAAGCTTCTGCAGTTGCAGATGTGAATACAGGATACTATGTTACCTCAATGATGACAAAGTCAAAGATGACACTCTGAAGAGGGAGGGTGGGTGAATAGCCAGTCATGGTCCACATTGATATGAATGATTTCGGCAGAAAGAGTGGTGTCATCCTGAAGTCCAAATTTAGGAAGCTGCATAGCAAGGAGTGAGTGAGTATCTCCAAGTGATCATTTCTGGACTTCGCTCAGTACACATAAATGGCTATAGAAATAGAAGGGTTAAGCAGATGAAAGCAGTGCTGGAAAGATTATACGGGAGGCAGGGTTTTAAATTCCTGGGACCAGTGCTTGTGGCAGATGGGTGCTATAAAGGTTGAACTGGTTGCACCTAAACAGAACCAGGGCAAGTTTCCTTAAGTGTACGATTTGTTAGTATTATTGGGGAAAGTTTAACTTGGTTGGAGCATGGGAGTCAGGGGGTACCAAAGTGGAATAACAAGGTCTACAGAATACTGGAAAAGGCAAGTAGCACGAGTATGAAACAGTATATTATTAGATGAGATCAGACTAAGGTAGAAAGTGACAAAATCTAACTTAGAGTTACTGCACATGTATGTGGATGCACAGAATATGGCAAAAAAGATTGCTGAATCAAACGCACAGATTGCCCGATTGTGGAAATACGTTGCTGTTTAACAGAGGCCGGACTCAAAGAAGGCAAGGCCGAGTATTAAATATTCTTCAATTCAAGGCATTCAAGAACAATAGGAAAAGGAAGGAAAGGGAGAGGAGGTAGACTATTGACTAAGAACAGTGCTGTAGAAAGATTTTCTAAAGCAGTGTAGGACAGAACCCATTCAGCTGGAGGTGAGGAAAAGGTACAATCTTGCTCGTTCAGTTGTAGTCTACAGAACACCAACTGGTGGGAAAGAGGTAGAGGAACAAAACTGCAAGGAATTCAAAGAAATTCGGGAATTAGAGAAGAATTCAGGAGTTCTGAAGAACGGTCACTGAACTAGAAATGTTAACTGTTTTCTCTCCACAGATGCTGCGAAACCTGAATTTCTCCAGCAATGTCGGTTTTTGAAAGTACATAATTATATTGGAAGACACCAATTATCTGAATACAGACTTCAATAGTATAAAAGGGTACAGAGGGGCAAGAGTTCCTGGAGCGTATTCAGGAATGTTTTCTTCAGCATTCTGTCACTAGTCTAACAAGGATTGGGGGGGGTTCTGCTTGTCCTGGTTCTTGAGACTCAGCTAATGGATCAAGCATCAAACGAGGAAACATTCATGGGACAGTAATAGTTCCAATAAGGTTTACATTGGCTATGGAAAGACAAGGAAGAATCCAGAT
>NW_025968129.1:0-25000 GCF_021869965.1 Rhincodon typus
CCTGCCCGCGCCCCTCTCGCCTTCCCTCCCCCCCCCCCCCCTCCCCCCCCCCCCCCCCCCACTCACCGCCCCTGCATAGGTAGGATTGCTTAAAATATCCTCTCATGTTCTTGATACAGACATGATCTCAAATAATATTGCTGGGGAATTCTTGGTACCACTTCGAAGTAATTCTTTTATCAAGTGTATCTTATTATTCATTCTGAAGATGTATCCTTAATTCACTTTCTGTTCTTGATTGGCTCAAGTGTTGTAGTCTTAAAATGTAAGAACCTAACATAGAAAGTCAGGACTTAAAGAGTAGGTCATTTCAAATCTCTTCCACTATTTTATCAGATCTTGAGTGATCTGGTTATATTTCATTGCTACTTTCCTGTCTGTACCCCATATAGCTCGACACCCTGTCTATCAAAATTCCATTTAATGAATCCTTCAGTAAATTCTAAAGACTCACTATCCATAACATTATGGAGGATGAAGATTCTCCATACTAACAGCTCTTTGCGAAAAAAGAAAATTTCATTGTCTCTATCTTAGTAGTGAAGACTCTTTTATTCATAAACATTGTCTCCTAGATTTTGTCTTCCCCCACATGTGGAAGTGTCCTAGAGATATCCACCTTATCTTGTCCTCAAGACTGGATATATTTCAATAAGATCACCCTTCATTCCACTAAACTCCAGTGGATATAGACATAACCCGTTCAACATTTCTTCATTAGGCAACCCTTTCACCCTAGGAATGAGCCAAGTGAAAATTCTCTGAACTGCTTTTTCTCACAAGACCAAAACTGTACACAGTTCTCCAAATGTTATCTCACTGATGCCTTGCATAGTTGCAGTAATTTTATTTTAATTCATTCAGGTAATGTGGGTTTTGCTGGCTGTACCAGCATTAATTGCCCTTGAGAAGGTGTGGTGAGCTGGTTTCTTGATCTGCTGGAGTTTTTTTTGGCATAGGTACACCTACCAAACTGTTCAGGATGGAGTTCCAGGATTTTGACCCAATGACAGTGAAGGAATGGTGATAGATTTCTGTCCCTTAACTTCCCTCCTTATGCATTCTGTTCCCCTTGCATTTAATAAGACATTCCATTTGTATTCCTATTCACTTGCTGCACCTGTATACTAATTTGGTGATACATAAATGTGTGATGCATGTCCTGTGTATGGACACCCAGATCCCCTTGTACCTCAGAGTCCTGCCATTTAAAGTTCATATTTAATCACGTTGTATGCTATCTGTCAATTTTCTTTCCACTCTCTGTCTCTCTTAACCTATGTCCCTTTGCAGACTCACTATCTCCTCCTGGCAGCTTAGTTTACAACCTATCTTGGTGTAATTTGCAAGATAGCCACGAGCTATTGAGTTCCCACATCACAAATTGTAAATAATTGATGCCCTAGCATTGATTGCTGTGACCAGTGAAATATTGCAAACCCAATAAAGATCTGTTTATTCCTTCGATCTGCTTCTTGGTTGCTAAACAATCCTTTATCTATGCCAAAATATTACTTGTACACCATGTGCTGTTATTTTGTGCAGCAACATTTGATGTGGCATCTTATCAACTGAGTTTTGGAAATCCAAGTAGACCACATCTACCAGTTCCTCTCTATCCAATGTGTATAATACTTTATCCAAAAATATTTCAGATTAGTAAAAAATGATTTTCCTTTCACAAAGTCACATTGACCCTGCATGATCAAATCATAGTTTTGTAAGTATCTTGCTATGACTTCCTTAATAAAGGATTCTAGCACTTTCCTGAAACAGCAATATTCACAACTTGGTAATTATTAAAAAGACACATAGTAGACAAAGCCACTAATTTCTCTGACATCAGAACAGGAAAGCTGGAGATTTACAAGCTGTTAGAAAAACGTATCCTTGCTTTCTCATAACTATTCCTTCAAATCCTGGATGAAGAAAATGAATCATGATGACCTTAATAGAATTTTCAAGCTTGATTCTCTTAAGCATCAGAAGTCATAATGTAAAGCTGATACCACAAGGAACAACCCTCTCAGAGAAATGAATTCTTATTGCCATATTTCAGAATGTAGCGAATTGTGGAAAATTAAAACCACTGCATCTATTATTTCAGTAGCCACTTCTTTTCAGACTCCAGGATGAAGCCATCAGGACCTGAGATCTTTTCAACCATTTTGTTCTAATAATTTTCTCAGTACCCTACCCCTGGTGATTGTCATTAAGTGTTCCTTTCCCTTTCACCCTTTGATTTTTCAATCATCTGTGGGATATATCCTTTCATATTCTGTTATGATTTACAACATGTAGATCCTGTTTCAATGCACTTCTTACTCCAAACCTACTTTTACCAGTGATCTCTGTCTGAGAGAGCAGCCCTGTGCTCTTGTAAGACTGTGATGACTTTACCAAACTATTCCTTAGCCAAACTTCCCAATATACCATAAGCAGCTCTGTCTTCATACCCTCGCGAATGTCCTTATTTATGAGTAGCTGACTGAGTGATATGAGAAATTTTAATTGTTGGACTGGGAGAGATCAGAGATGAAGAAATTGAGGGCAGTCATGACCTGGATGCAATCATCAGTGCACTGCCTCAAGATTGAATAGGTAGCAGCTCTTGTCAAAATATCCTACAGATGTCTGCAACCACTTGCCATGTCACTGTATGCATGTGGAAATACTGTTGTGTAGTTGAGGCAGTGAAGCCACAGCTCTCACTAGAATTACTGATCCTACCACACCACGTTATTGCTACTGCTATGAATGGTGATGGTCTTCCTCATCTGATGTAATTCAAAACCATCCGTGGAACCACATCCTGCTTATGTCCATTTCCAAACTCAAAATTTCTCAAAAGGCTATAGTCTGTAACATGTTTGCAAGTGAGAACTGACAAGACAACGAGGAGCACTGAGCCTTTGTTGAGATCAGGCATTCAAATGTTGAAGAATTCCATGAACCAAATCTTAACCTATTTTTCTGGGTAACCTGCAGTTGAGGCATTAAATTTAAATGTCTTTAATTCAGTTGAAAGACCTACAATAATGTGCTAATGGGGTGAATGGTTTTGGTAATCACCAATGTTTGTCTTAAATATTATGCCAACTTCATTTGAACAGGTTACTCGCATGAAGACAAACGAGCCTCTCTTAAAGGAAATGAATGCATTTTTTGCTGGGTTATGACTACACTTTCTTTATTCCAAGGCAATAATTTCACTGAAGTGTTGAACGGGTGGTTTTATTACTCCAGTTTTCCTTCTGATTTACAGATGGAGATGTGCTTTTGCCATCATTTTAAGTACAGCAGACTGATGCTGGGATTTTCAGCCCATTTGCAGTGCGAATTCAATGCAATGTGTACTTGCAGCAGATGTTATGGAATCTAATCTCCATTGCTTTTCATCTTCCTGTTCCTGCTTATTAGGTGGAAAGACTTTCCACTGTGAAAATTAAAGCCCTAATTATTCTGATTATCCAATAAATATGTTGAAAACATTTCACCTGAAGATTTTATTTTCACTTAATGGAAGGAAATGTACAGAATATTTAAATATTGATTGTAGTTGAATGTATTTTACAATGTTTTCAAATTTGTTATTGCAGTCCAAAAGCTTCCACCTTCCTGATACATCAGCATGTGTGCCACTGCATATTAAAAGGAAAAGGAAGAAAGTTGGAGACAGTCTTACACCTCCAAATTTAGACATCGATCCTTCGGAACTGCAATCGAGACTAATCTCCACAGCACCAAAACAATCCACTCCAAATCCTCTTGCTTTGAAGTTTATTCAGAATACAAAGGCACGGGAAAAAAGAATAGCACGGGAGCAGCCCGTTCAACTGCAACCATTGGTAGGCGCCAGTTCATTTCATGTCATTAATGTAAGGGCAGTGGGTTGTGTTTGCTGATGCTGCAACTACAGAACCCGCTCCCAGCGCACTGTCAATACCTGTGATATCACTGATGGCAGTACCCCAGGCAACTGCCATATATTAAGATTGGTGAAATTGAGTAAAGACAGTAAAGTGTTCTTACTCCCTTTCTGCTGCTCTTGTCTGTTTTCCTTTTGCTCTCTGCTGCTGTCCAGCTCACTTCACCATTTCCAGTTTTCTGCTGCTTCCCCTATTACTTTTCATCTTCACTCTGACTTCTTTTTCTGCTTTGTCCCCACAAACTTTGTGGCTTCCCGTTGTTTACTCCATTGCTGTCCCTTTCTCTTTGCTAATTAGAGCTCATTTCTTTCAGCATTTCTTCCCATTTCTTTTGCCATTTTTCCCCTCACATGGGAGTGGTTGGCAGAATAGTTGAAGGGAAGTCAGAAAACAGTTAGGAGTGTGACAGAGCAGTGGAATAGATGATAGGTATGAGAGGGAGCAGTGGCGTGTGAGAGAGATTGGACAGTGGGGAGTGTGAGGGAGCAGTGGACTGGATGACAAGCATGTGAGTGAACAGATAGGAGTTGTGAGGGTGTTGGGGCGGGAGGTGAGGGGTTGGAGAGTGGGACAGAGCAGCAGAATGGATGCCACAGAGTGGGAGTGTGCTGCTGTTTGGGAGTGGAGTTGATGGTGAAGGGAGTGTCAAGTGGGCAGAAGCAGTGAAATGAATGGCAGAAAATGAGTCGTAGACAGAGGGAGGGAGAAACTGTGTATGAATCTCCTCTTAACCCTCTTTTTAACGCTAGCTTCTCCAATCATAACTAAAGTCCTTCATGCCTGCAACTACTGTCTCAAATCTTTTCTTCACCCTCTTCAAAACCTTTGCAAGTCTTCGGAAAGTATAATGACTGGCCACACATTCAGATGCTTTATTCACCTGTAGAAGCATGCTATTCGTGCAAATGTTAAACTAAATAAATGGGTTTAACACCTCTGGCTGTTTGGAAACTAGAATTGTCCAAAAAAGGATATCTTTTTGTGCGTTAGTCAACTTTACAGCATCTATATAATTTACTTTGTCCATTTGTTTTTATTGTTTGCATTCAGCAGCTGACTTAGTTTTAGACTGCACTTTTCATGATAAAACTCATTCATGAAATGGTGGGCACTGAAAATGGTCAACGTAAACAGACTAGGAATCTATTCTAGATTCACAAACTGATAATACAAAATTCTACAAAGTCCAAAATGAGGTATGGCATAAGTCACAAACATGCTGCATTTTGGGACACTGTACGGATAGAATATGGTCAGAAATTTGTTTAACTCAGGATTTTATCCCATTATATAAATCATATATTGCTCATCAATTGATGTCAAATGATTTATTCTTCATATGCAAATTGCCAGCAGGGAGACATCCTTGTCAGTTGCGCATATCAAGAAAGTATGAGTATCTTCTGGTGATAGATGGCCAGCAAATACTCTACATTATTAAATTGGCTTTTAATAATGAAAGTAAGACAGTGATTTAGGTAAAATACTGATAATTAATCTATTCATATTTAATCTAGTTAAGTATGTAGTAATTTACATTTGGTTTGCCAGTTGTTCCCAAAACTGAAAAAAAATTGCCAGTGTTTCCTGGAGCAAAATGTCATGGAATCAACCGGCAGCAGGCTATCTTGGAAATGGGTAATGAGGCAGGTTTAATGAATGACATCAGAGTAAAAGATCCCATAGAAAGTAGTGATCATAACATGATAGAATTTAATATTCAGTTCAAGAATAAAAAATATAGGTTGAAAACAACTGTGTTTAACTTGAAGAAAGGGCTTTGCAACCAAATAAGGATAGAATTAAAGTGAACTGGTAAGATAGAAGGAATGACAGTAAGCAAGCAGTAGCAAACATTGAAGGAGGTAATTCATGACTCTCCTCCTTACTGGGGCATATTTTTACTGAAAGATTTGAAGAGAGGGATAAGCCAACCATGACTGTTTACACGACAGCAAGTAAATTGCTGAGGCAACATTGAACTGTATAAGATGCTGTACCAGAGCAACTTGGCGCCGCGGACAGAGGATAGTACAGGCCCTTTGGTCCACGAGGTTGTGCCGAACTTTTACCCTAAACCTAAGGTCTGTCTAACCTCCACCCCTACCTTATACTATCATCCATAGGCCTGTCTAATAGCCGCTTAAATGCCTCTATTGAGGCCGACGCCACAACCCTCTCCGGCAATGCATTCCACGTATCTACCACTCTCTGAGTGAAGAACCTACCTATGATATCTCCCCTATATCTACCTCTACTCGCTTTAAAACTATGCCCCCTCGTAATAGCTACCTCCATCCTAGGAAAAAGTCTCTGGCTGTCCACTCTATCTATACCTCTGATAATTTTGTACACCTCTATTGAGTCACCTCTCATCCTTCATCGTTCTAAAGAGAAAAGCCTTAGCGCTCTCAACCTTTCCTCGTAAGACCTTCCCTCCATTCCTGGTAAATCTCCTCTGCCCCTTTTGCAACACTTCCACATCTTTCCTGTAATGAGGTGACCAGAACTGGACACAATACTCCAGATGTGGCCGAACCAGGGTTTTGCATATTGGAGCATAATTTCACGGCTCTTGAACTCAATTCCTCTATTAATGAAAGCTAACACACCATATGCCTTCTTAACAACTCTATCCACCTGGGTGGCAGCTTTCAGGGAACTGTGGACATGAACCCCAAGATCCTTCTGTTCCTCCACACTGCCAAGAATCTTTCCGTTAACCCTGTATTCTGCTTTCAAGTTTGTCCTTCCAAAATGAATCACCTCACACTTTTCAAGGTTAAACTCCATCTGCCACTTCTCAGCCCAGCTCTGCATCCTGTCAATGTCCCTTTGTAACCTAGAACAGACCTTCGCACTATCCACAACTCGACCCACCTTCGTATCGTCTGCGAACTTACTAATCCACCCTTTCACTCCTACATCCAAATCATTTACAAAAATCACAAATAGAAGAGGACCCAGAACAGATCCTTGTGGTATACCACTCGTAACTGAGCACCATGTTGAATATTTTCTGTCCACGACCACCTTTATCTTCTAAGGGTCAGCCAGTTCTGAATGCAATCTGTCACATTTCCCCCTATCCCATGCCACCTTACTTTCTGCATGAGCCTACCATGGGGAACCTTATCAAACACCTTACTTAAATCCATGTATACCACATCCACTGCTCTACCCTCGTCAATTATTTGGGGGTCTGTAAAAAACCCCCAACAAAGTGATTGCTCCTTTCTTGTTCCTGACCTCAACCCAAACTGACTCTGTAGACATATCATTCTCGGAGTGCCTTTCAGTAGCTGCTATACTAGCCTTGACTAGCGATGCCACTCCCCTGCCTCTTTTATCACCCTCCCTATTTCTTTTAAAGCACCTAAATCCTGGAACTTCCAGCAACCATTCCTGTCCCTGAGTTACCCAAGTTTCTGTAATGGCCACTGGTCAATAGTAAAAGGGGCATGTGTACTATAAGTTTGAACTATATAAGTTAAGACATTCTGAAGCACTTTGTATGCCTTATTGCTCCGGAGAAATGAAGCTGTACTGAAAATAAAACTGCTATAAAAGTTACCTGAAACTGCCCCACACCTTGGACTCTCATTGGAAAGTGACATCTAACAATGACCAAAAATTCCAGTCACTAATTGAGAGAATATTTCATAGAATCATACAGTTCAGATGAGGCCCTTTAGTTCTTTGAGCCTATATGATTTACACTGCGCTTTCTACTTCATTACTTGCATGTTTGAACACCATGCGAAGTTGCATTTCCAAGGAATTGACTGCATAATCTGGTGTGTTCATGAGGTAGCTGTGCAGTTTGGAAGTGCTATCTTTCCATTGAGAAATGAAACTGAAATGTCATCTGATTATTCAGGATGACATAAAACGTCCCATGGGAATGTTGTTAGTAGGCAAAAATCTTACAGCAATGTGGGCTCGCTAAAAATTGATAATAAGGTAGTGTTGAAATAACTTGAAAAAAATTTGTATTTATAATCCATTAGGTGTAATTTTATGATATATTTATTAATGAGTTTCCATATAATCTCCTGACTTATATATTGATGTTTCTACAATATGAATTTTGGTGCATTTTCCTTTCTCACTAATAAAAGTTCCTTCAATATTTTGACAGCCTATCCTCAAGAGGCACCAAGACAAAAATCAGCCAGAATATATTTTTGCAAAGAATAGAGAGCAACTGATAAAATTAGGATGGCAGCCATCAAAGCGGTCACGACATGAGTCTTTAGATTTAACCAGCCAGCCTATCCAACGACTACCAAAACTGTCACCTGATGTGAAGAAGAAACAGGTTTGAACAAAATTATAATTGTACGTAGATAACAAGGTGTACGGCTGGATGAACACAGCAGGCCAAGCAGCATCAGAGGAGCAGGAAAGCTGACGTTTTGGGTCTGGACCCTTCTTCAGAAGTGGGGGAGGGGAAGGGGATTCTGAAATAAGTAGAGACAGAGGGGGAGGTGGATGGACGATGGATAAAGGAGCAAGTAGGTGGAGAGGAGATGGACAGGTCAAGGAGGCGGGGATGGAGCCAGTAAATGTGAGTGTAGGTGGGGATTTAGGATGGGGTTTGGTCAATCAAGGAAAGACGGACAGGTCAAAGAGGTGGGGGTGGGGTTTGAGGTTGGAGGAGTGGATAGATGGGAGAAAAGACAGACAGGTTAGGGAGGCGGGGACGAGCTGGGCTAGTTTTGGGATGCGGTCGGGAGTTTGAAGCTTGTGAAGTCCACATTGATACCATTGGGCCGCAGGGTTCCTAAGGAAAATATGAGCTGCTGTTCCTGCAACCTTCAGGTGGCATCGTTGTGGCACTGAAGGAGACCCAGGATGGACATGTCGTCCAAGGAGTGGGAGGGGAAGTTGAAGTAGTTCGTGACTGGGAGGTGCAGTTGTTTGTCCCGAACCGAGCGTAGGAGTTCCACAAAACGTTCTTCAAGCCTCCGCTTGGTTTCCCCGATGTAGAGGAGGCCACATCGGGAACAGCAGATACAGTATACCACATTAGCAGATGTGCAGGTGAACATCTGTTTAATGTGGAAGGTTTTCTTGGGGCCTGGGATGGGGGTGAGGGGGGAAGTGTAGGGGCAGGCGTAGCACTTTCTGCGGTTGCAGGAAAAAGTGCCAGGGGTGGTGGGGCTAGTGGGGAGTGTGGAACGGACAAGGGAGTCACGGAGAGAGCGGTCCCTCCGGAAGGCAGATAAGGGTGGGGAGGGAAAAATGTCCTTGGTTGTGGGGTGAGATTGCAGATGGCGGAAGTGACGGAGGATGATGCGTTGCATCTGGAGGTTGGTGGGGTGGTACGTGAGAACGAGGGGGATTCTGTTTTTGTTGTTATTGCGGGGAAGGGGTGTGAGGGATGAGTTGCAGGAAACGCGAGAGATGCGGTCGAGGGCTTTTTCAACCACTGTGGAGGGGAAGTTGCGGTCTTTGAAAAACGAGGACATCTGGGATGTCTGGGAGTGGAATGCCTCATCTCGGGAGCAGATGCGGCGGAGGCGAAGGAATTGGGAATAGGGGATGGCATTTTTTTGCAGGAAGGTGGATGAGTGGAGGTGTGTTCTAGGTAGCTGTGGGAGTCGGTAGGCTTGAAATAGATATTGGTTTCTAGGTGGTTGCCAGAGATGGAAACACAGAGGTCCAGGAAGGAGAGAGAGGTATCGGAGATGGTCCAGTATATGTACTTGATTTAACTTTTTCCTTTTGTAAATTGCACTGCACAGCTGCTACATCGGAGTTGATGTTTGTGATGTAGGCCCAGCAGCGAAAGATGGCACCTGAGGAACAGCAACTTTGTTGATTGGGTCCGGCAATGGTGGTGGTAAAGCAGTGGCAGAAGGTTATGGACATTCCTTAAGCTAGATTTTTTTTTTATTAGACTATTCAAAATGGTGCCAGAATCATGGTGACAGTGGAAGCTTTTCACTGTATTTTACTGTATTTTTTCACTGTAAAATACATGCAACAATAAAATAATTCATTCAATTATGATGAAGCTGTGGCTTTAATAGGTGTATTTTGTCCTGGTTTCTCTGGAGAGGGAGTTTGAATGAATGAATGAATGAGAGGTGAAGAGCAGTCTGTGGTAACGGAAACAGCATGTGAGGCCTTGGGTTTTTACAAGTTGGAACAATTGAAGCAGACTGGCTGGGTGTGGCTAGCTCTCTCTGACCAGGATTTCTAGCTTTTTTTTAGCTTTCACATTCAGCAGAAGCTGCTGGAGTTTTAAAGAAGTAGAAGCTTTTTCTTTTCCCCCTCCCTCATTTACAGATAGAAGCTGGGCTTTCTCCTCCTACAACCAGTATTGCATGTGCGAAAATCTGATTTCTGAATTTGTCGTTTTGCCAAGGGGTGTGTTTATAGATGTAACTATATTGGAACAGTTAATTAGTTACAGTTACTGTATCTATTATTCTGTTAAGTTTCTAATAGAGTTAAGCTGTTCCAAGTTCTTTCTTTTGATGTATTTTAACTATAGTGTTTGAATAAATTGTATATTGCTTAACGCCAACTAGTTTGAACAATCGAATTACATCTGGAGCACAGCACTTCACATTTACCTTTAAAATAAGAAAAGAATAGAGTCTAGGCTACCTTCTTAAAATATTTTGAGGAGGTCCAGTGTGGCCATAACACATTCAATTATTCATTCATTCAGTTTTTTTTTTACCAATAGTAGCTTGAAGTTGTTTAAAGGAAGAAAAATATTTGATGGGCCTTCAGAAGTACATTGTCAAAGTTTGCTATTTTAAAACTTCTATATCCTTCTGGATGGGAAAAAAATTCCCTCGATGGTTTAAAACAAGAAAATTGATTTACATTGGAATTTTGGAAGGCCAATGTTAGATGTCACTTTGAAGTAATATATTTGTGTATTTAACTTTGTTTGCATTTTGGAGGTATATGTGCCAAGTAACCTATTTACTGAAAATCTAACTAGTAAATATTTGTAACACAGTCACTTCATTGGATCATCATTTTGTACCATTGGCCAGTGTTTTAGACCTGGAATATGTAATATGTTATTTTAATGTAGAGAGGTGCCCACAGATGTTTTTAAATACTTGACTTTATTGATTATAGCTTCAATGAAAAAATAACTAGAACTTTTCATGAAACATGGCTACTAAGAGACAAAGGTTTTCATCTCTGATTCATTAAGACCGACACACAAGAAACCAAACTTGGGGAACACCACTTTACCTAGTGTTGGAAGAGTGCTGATTTATTTTTATTTGAGGACCATGGTTGACAGAGAGATGCAGCAGGAACTTCTAACTGTGTCAGTTTTATTTTGCTGAATGAACTCTGAAAAAGCAGGTAAACTCTAATTGATCAGAGTAATGCAAAAAGGATTGACCGTTTCCATAAGTTAACTAATTATTATCTAAATATTGATAAATAATCTTGACTGCTAGAAATTACACTGGGAAACCAATTTACCCTGATCAGTTGGGCTTGTTGATTGATGCATTAGTGCATCCTAAAAGATTTTTATGTAGGCAAGAAAAAAATACATTTATACATTGCACCTTTCCAAGAAAAGCTTGTGGAGACTACTGATTCCCTGGCAATATCCTGATTAATCAGTATTTGGATTGAGGTTTTTTCAGCTAAGATTGGCTGGCATCCCCAGGCAAATCATGCCAACTAACAAGCACCATCTTTTAATGTTGTGTAACTTGGAGTTCTCTCTCAAATTTGATTCCGTGTGTCAGCTCTAAGTGCAATCCTAAAAGCTTAAACTTTGTGTCTCTCCTTAGCAATGTTTAGGTTCTGTACTCCCATGCTATTATTAGAATTTCTAAGTTAAGAGCAATTTGTTCCTTCTTCAGAACAGAATCAATTAAATGTTGGCGTAAAGATATTCAGAATGAAATGGTCTTTTTATTTGATTTGCCATTGAATATAACAATTTTAATTTTAAATACATTATTTAAATCATCCAGGCTGACCTGGACATATGCATACTGCCATCTCCACCACCACCGAAACAACCTACCGGTGCTCTGTGCCGGACAAGCTCATGCATGAGAATGATTTCGCCTCCAGAACTCACGTATAGCTCAGCGGAAGACGTTATCCGGGAAAATGTGCAAGATCCTTTAAAAATTATTTCAATAATAAGGAAGAACAAACATCTGGGATTTTTATACATGAACTATAGTGCTCCAAAATATTCCATTAAATATGACTTTTATAACTTGAGGTACAGTCTTTAATCTTTAACATTTCTGTATTTATTTTTTGGAAACTAAATCTACCAATATATTCCTATAACAATATAAGAAAGCTGTGTTGTTTACATGATGTTTCTAATGTCAAAAAAAAGGGTTGTCCAGCAGTTTCATTGCATTTTCATCTTTTGAGTTAAATGTTGTAATTTGAAGCCAAGCCCCGAGATAAAGATGAAAGCAAGTAATCTAGATTGATGCTTAAGTGCAAAATTAGGCTAGTGTTATACCATTGAGGGTATTTATAGATAAGATGTTATGGTGGAGATCACTTTCTCTTTTTTTGCACTTGGTACTGCTTAAAGCGTAATATGACAAAAGACCAGTGAATCTTTGGTTCTTTTAGTTGGTGGAAGGAATAGTGACCAATTCACTGAATTATTTGTCTTTTATTCTTCAGATGGAGGCTGGGCTGGGAATCTTAACACCCATCTAAACAAGCAACCAGGCCTTAATTTCACCTTATTTCAAATGTCCATCATTGTATCAAATGTCAGCCTCGGTTACGTGCTGAAGTCTGGGAGTGAGGCATGAACACTCCATATTAAAACTGTCTTTTGATATTTGAGAGATTTAATAAGGAAATGCATGTTTCTTTTTTCTCTGCACAGTAAACTTGTGATAATTCTATTGTATCACCATCTACCCATTAATTATATGACCAATGTGCTTGTTTTTTAGCTCTGTGACAGGGCACTGGGCAGGAACAAATCAAACAAGATTAAAGCAGGATTTGTGCAGTTTGTCTGTAGTAGTTATTTTTAAGCTATAGTTGAGTAAGTGCCATTGGTATTGTATTGTGATTGGTTCACAGGAGCAATGTGAATTTAGCAATTCAGTTTTAATTAATCCCTGGTGAGCATATGATTGAATAAAGGAATGGGATCAGGCCCCTCTACAGTTGTCTGAAACCAAGTTGTCTTGAGAGCCAAGACACAGATATTTCTGATTTTGATGTTTGGAAGTTCCTGACCATATTGGTAACTGGCCTATGCCTGGAATTTGCCATGTTCCCTTGAATATGAGAGATGGGTTTTCTTTTTTAAACAGGGTCAAGATGCAGCAAGAGGCAGCCTTTTTCTCTTTCTCTTGGTTAGAGTGAGGGTCCTGCTGCTGCTCCAGGCCAGCAGAGATCCATAAACATTTTACTCACTTAGACACAGAGATATCCAAATGGCCCTGATAATAGACTGCATATTACAATGAATAACTCCTCTATTGTTTGAGTTTTAGCTAACATACACTCAGCAATGTCATCGAAAGTCTGCTCGTAATAGAATAAAAATGGATGTGAGATCAATGATTGAGCTTCTAATAAACAAAAGTTCTAGTTTTGTGTTGCGGTGTGTCAGTATGCTTTGAACATTGAACATGTAATTAATGCTGCAAGTTCCATTGTTTGAAATGAAATACAATATTGTACATTTCATCATACAGTATTTCCAAGTTAATCCATTGCATGTCATAAGGCCTAAAGTCAACCTTTTATTTGCAGAGGTAAATTTGAACACTCCATTTTAGCAGAGGGAGACTTTTACACTTTTCCCCATTTTCTGATATTTAATTTCAAAAGTCCTCCCTTAGATGCCCCATTTACTCAATAACAATGGCTGTGTCTCCCTTCCTGTCAAGTCCCTGTTACCATCAGATTCATACCTATTTCCCCCACAGCTACTTACAGAAATTTGTCTCAATAGCCTCAAAGTCACAAATTGTATTCTTTGTGATTATTGTGAGTGTGCATTATTCTATTATGCTTTTCAGTTTCTCTGCAGCCTTCATTGTTCTCAAGTAATTATGCATCAACTGAGATTACATCTAAGTAGCAATTTCTTTTCCCACTTGCAGGATCTCCTAACAATCCATTGTTTACACATGAGGTCACCTTCCAGGTGCATACCAATGATGTCCAGCTGTATATCTTCAATTATTTTGAAGCATCTACTACCTTTATCATGTCAGATGACTTGTCCATTGTTCAGTATTGGCTGAGACTTGAATTCCTTCAACTAGACATGTAAAGGCTATACCAGTTCACAAACCTCACTTCCATATTACTGAAATATTACCTTTTCTGGCCATTATCTTGGGCTACATCCCAAGCTTCCAGCTTCATAAAATTTTCGTCTCCTGGTCTATTCACTTCTGACTAAATAAATTGCCAGTATCTGCCCCTATTTTAGTTCAACATTGTACAAAGTCTCTTGTATACCTTTTAACAATTAGTCTTGAGTATTTCTATGCTGTGACAATCTCTCAGTATCTATCCCATTAAACTTGATCTGGTTCAAACTCTCCTGTCTGTATCCTATCCTGCAGAAAGCTCAGCTCACACAACATGGCTATCCTTGTTCAGCCATATTGGCTTACAGTGCCCTAATATTTCAGATTTAAACTCTTGCCCTCATCTTAACTTTCCTCCATAGCATTGTCAACCTCGTCCACACTTGCTGGATCCATATCCAGATTCTTAGGTGCCAAATCCACATCCATTTTCAGTCCTATGGTTCAGTCCCTAAAAACTATCCATTCCTCTAAATTTGATCTCCGCTGAGTTCTCCCACACTTTAGCCTAGTACATTCTATTTCTGCACCTTACTTCCTGAAACTTCATCTCTTTATCTTTCTTTAAGCTTTCTTAAAGATTGAAAGATTTTTTTGTTGCCATTTTTGGTGTTCGCTCCTAATCTGGCTTTCTTTTTGACATTGAGCATTGTTACTTCTGTAATTGTTTTGCTGCAATCGTGTTCCTGTTTAATAGTGGTATCAAGTATGGCTTTCTTACATATGTAAAACTATTGCTTAACTGTGAGGGAAGGAGTGTTAGTTGTATCAAGAGCAGTTGAAAATTTGGCTGAGCAAATCCTCTTCATTTCAGACTGAAGCCGTCAATGCTAAGAAATTGACCAGCAATCACAGAGCCACTTTGTAGGGAAGAGTTTTAAGGCACCAGTAGTGATCCAAAGTCAACTGATCGGAGTTTTTACACGGCCGGGAGGAGCACTCCAACCTCTCCTAGGCTCACAACAATAAAAACGAGTACCAAAAGTTTCTTGGTGTCTTTTTTTGTGCATGTCTTGAATACTTTTTAGACAGCTCACTTAAGAACTGGTACAATGAGGCTGATCATATGTAAGGAAGTCTGTACATATTTCCACTCCAATTTTGCTTTGGGTTTCCTGTACTTGGAGTAGAATCTTGACCTGCATATTTGTGGAGCCTAATGCGTTTTGCAAATGTGGTCCAAGACTACCATCATCATCATGCTGCCATCCATTTACTGTGTGAGATTCAGAAGTTTAACACCTATTGTGCAGTGTAAAACAAGCCATGTTGAATTTGGTTTCTGCAACACCACTATAAATATCTGTTTCAGAAAGAAAACAATTTTGGGGAATTGCTATTTCATGAATAGTTTGATTTTCATTGTGTCTATTAACTTATTTTAAGTGATTCTGTTTAATAGTGAAAGGATCTTGAATGAGGGACAACCTTTCAAATAGCTATCCTGTCAGGAAAATTATATGAGGTAACATGATGTAGAGCTGGATGAACACAGCAGGCCAAGCAGCATCAGAGGAGCAGGAAAGCTGACGTTTCGGGCCTAGACCCGTTTTCTGAAGAAGGGTCTAGGCCCGAAATGTCAGCTTTCCTGCTTTTCAGCTTTCCTGCTCGTCTGATGCTGCTTGGCCTGCTGTGTTCATTCAGCTCTACACCTTGTTATCTCAGATTCTCCAGCATCTGCAGTTCCTATTATCTCAGGAAAATTAAATGAAGTGCTTTCTGTAATGAGCAGGGAATATTGAAAAGATAATCTGTCATATACTTTTGTAGGTTTCCTATGAACCAGTTCTAGACCAGTATTTTCAGAGGTCTTGGCAGAATGGCACCTAAGAATGTGAAATACAAATCTAGTCACTGGGTATTAGGTAGCTATGCGGGCAATATATCCCAAAGACCAGTATATTGTGTCAAATAACATATGCTTGTGGCTGATTGCAGTAAGCATGATAGTGACCACAGTGAAACAGCCCACATTTCTAAGAATTGTTAGTGTTCACCTTTGGACGGAGCTCTGTGATTGGATAATACTTGTTAAATAATTGTGTGTGCAAAGAATTATGCTGACAACCATGTTAGGATTGTCAGTCTGGCTTGCATTGTGGTACACGAATGCACTGAAAGTGACATATGTTAATACACTGGATTTCTTTCTTGAGAAACAGAAAGAACATAGACACACTGCCTGTTTCAACTCAACAAAGTTGGTGACAGCTAAACACAGTCGACGTGCCTGGTTTAAAATTTAAACAAATCTTGCTAGCTACCCATCTGTCATTACTGACTGATGAATTCTTAATGGGAATGTGTCTATTAATCAGCAATCTCCTCTCATACAATATAACGTCATTTCCCTTTTACTTTGGTATTTTTTGTGAACTGTCTTGATGAGTCCGAGATGATTTAATAAAATGTGACTTTTTTGGCACTACTCAAAATACGAATTTGTAAAAGAAGGAGAATCAACTTGAAAAGAATGTAAAATTAAGTGAAATATGCTGTTACTTCGTAGCAGATCGAATACTATCTGAAATGTCAATTACTGTTTTGGAGTTCTGAGGAAGAGTTTCATCTAAAAATTTAACCTGCCTTCTTTCAATGTATATTTCAATTTGTACTTTGTCTCCCGTAATCTGATCAACCTTAATAACAATTGTAAAAATCTAAAATATGAACAAAACAGTCAATTGCTAATATCTTTATGCTGAACTCAATTTTTTTTAGTGTTGTTGCCTATGACGATATCAACCAGAATGATTATTATACAATTAGCCAGAATGGAGTTCTACATATGAATAATGAAGACATCGATTTCATAGAACTGGACCGTTGGGAACAAGAATATTTGTACCATAAGCAACTTATTCAGATTCCAGTTTTTGCACTTTTTCGGAAATGGAAAGCTTTTACAGTGTGGCGAAAAAATGTACGTTCCAAGAAGATCAACAGCTGTCGCAGAGCGTTGCAAGATAATTTGTTCATAGTGAACTCTGTGAGTTATAAATCAAATTTTATTACAGTGTTATCATTTTTAAAGCATCTGTAGTCTAGATATGCTGACTGTATGATGAGCAATATTTCACAACATAGCAATATAGACTACTTGTAGCCTCAATGAATTATACAGAAATCTAACATCGGCCTGTTCAGTCCTGCGCCAGTGTGAGTGTTCTTGCCACACCTCCCATTTCATCTCAGCCTATCAATAAAGCCTCTTACTGCTTCCTCCTTCATGAAATTTTCCAACATCTCTTAAATACATCTATGCAATTGACTGTAACCAGTCCACGTGGTAGTGAGTTTTAATTTCTTGCCAGTCTCTGAGTACAGAACTTCTTTCTTGGGATCATTAGTTGCTACCTTGTAATTATGGTCCCTAGTCTTTCAACAGTTTCTAAATGGAAACATGCTTTCTAATGTCTACCCTATCAATTACTTGATAATTTTAAAGATCTCATTCTGGGTCTTATAAGTAAGGCAAACAGTGCAAAGGAATAATTGTTATAAAACACTGGTTCATCTTTAATTAGATTATGTGTTCTCTTCTGGGCACCACAGTTTAAGAAGTATGTGACGTAGAGAAAATGTAGGAAAGAATACGAAAATGATTTCAGGAATGTGCACATATTGGGAAACTGGGACTTACTATTCTACATTGAGAAGAGAAGGTTCAAGATATTCAAAATCATTAGGGACCTGGCAAGAGTAGTCAGGGAAATCTCATGATGAAAGGGTTAATCCCCAGAGGATACTGATTTAAGGTAATTGGTAAAAGAAGCAAAGAAAACATTGGGGGGAAAAAAACTTTTTTTAAAAAAACACAGAAACTGATTAAGGTTTGAAATTTAGTGCCAGACAGTATAGTGAAAGTAAATTTAACCAAGACTTTCAAAGAAGATTTGGATAACTATCTGAATTGAAAAAGTTGAGAGCCAAGGCATAAAGGTGGGGAGTGGGACCAGCTGAGTTGCTCTTGTAGAGAGCCAGCATACACACGTTGGGTAGAATTCAGTGTTCTCTTGACACCAATTTTTGTGGCTCTTTCTTTAACTGCCCAGGTTCTACTCTAAAATTCCCACCTCAAATTTCATCATTCTGCCATGATTTGGGACTATTTTTATAGTCCACCAATTTGATTAAACTTTGTGTTATTGTTTCTGATATTTTCTGCTGACTTAACATTCTTATTTCTCCTTTTACCTCTGTGAGGCACCTTGGGTTTCTTTGCTATGATATAATTGTATAAATGCAATCATTTTTATCATTGCCACATTTATTAATGACTGTATTCATGCTATGTATATTAACGCGCAACACCTTCAGATATCAAACTACAGAGAAAAACAATGTTTGTTTTTGCAGTTTTCATAAAAGAATCTCTTCATATCTTTTACACAGCCTGATTGCAGTTACTGTATTAAAAATAAACAAAATTATGCGCAATCTAAATTAGCTGCCTACTATATAACTACATGGGAAACTTTAAAATAATGGCTGCTAATTTTATTATGGGCTTGTAATATCTTGTGCTTTTCCTCTATCAAGTCTTTGAGGCCTGCTCTTCTGAACATCAGAGACATGTGTTATCGCATTGGCGACATGGCATTGTGTGACATTAAGAAAGGACACACGTACACACTGGAAGAGTTTAAGACAGTTCAATTTCGACAACTTGATGAGGTAATGTATAACACCTTTGAAATATTTTTTCACAAACAACATGTAACTAATTTTCTTTGAAGTCCAGATCAGTTGGAGTCAGTTTTGGCTCCCAGCTTTCTGGACAGGGGCCATTTTAGAAAGACTAAGAAATACTATGGTATGGGAACGGGGCCAGTTAGTCTTTATTTTCCACAATGGAATCAGCAATATAAAAAGAAAATTAACAAACACATGTAAAAGGAGTTTGAATGATTAGCAAGCAGCTTTAGGACTAGGAAGTCCAGTGTGACAATCTTCAAATTACTTACCAAACATCTACTAAAGTCAGGAAGGAATATTGTTGAAGCAAATGTATTGACAGTGAGATTGTGTCAGAAGAGGCTTCTGCTTTGCTTGGTATTGCTGCCATGTCTGGTGAATATGGGATCTATCACAGAACTGGCTAAATTGGATGAAAAAGGAACTCATGTACTCACTGGTAGAACAGATACATGTGGAAGTAAAGAATAAATAATAATACAGCATCTTTCAGATCTTCAGTCCAAAATACTTCAGATTCAGTGAACTATTTTTGAATTAAAGTTCGTATTTTCAGACATGGAAGAATGAAAGGTAATTTACACTTAAGATCTTATAAAGAACAATGAAATAATGGTCAGAAAACCTGCTGGTAATGCAAAACCTGAATTGAACCTTGGTTAGATCATATTGAAGAGTTCTGCTGGATGACCTAACAGAGGCATTTAAAATTATGGAAGATTTTGTTAGAGTGAATGCAGAAACAATGGGCTTGATAACACACGTCCTTACCAGGTGTGTTTTTCAGCCAGGGTGGAAAAGATGATGGACATATCATTCAGGTCAGGTTGCTAGCCTTGTCAATCACCCCCAAATACACTCCCATAATACAGAGGGTGGATGGATGCTAAAATCAAGGATCATTTCAGTTGTTCAGAAACTCCAGCATTACACTGCACATACCATAATGCAGGTGATATGGGCAGGTGGGCAAGAATGAAATTCCTGTTTTTCCCTGAAAGTATTTGACACAGCAGGAAGGAGGGTCATAACATCTTTGAGCAATGTCCTTTGGCCATAATGCCCACTTCCCAGGAAAATAGTATCCCTCTTTCTTGTTATCTGCTTATACCATGAAACCAACTCCCCTCGTCTTACAGAACACCACTTCTTGAGGTGCCAAATGCCTCCTGCTCAAAGCCCCTGATTGCTTCACTCTGGAATCCATTGGCCCTCCCTTATTGGGCTACCTCCAATCCTGAGAGTTCACTATGGAGTTCTGGCCATGCAGAGAGAGCAAGGGCCAGAGACTAAATTTATACTCAGTCACAGAGTACATTAAATGTAACTAAAGGGCAATTTAAAAGATTTTGAACACAGAGTCTAACAGAAGATAATAAGCACAAAAATTATTTAAGTACTTTTGCAAGGGATGTACATTATGTTTTTGGCCGTGAAAAGGAGGAAAGCATCCATATTACCACGAAAAAGTGGGAAAACTCCACATATGCCTTAGAGAGGGGAAAACTTCCATTATTTTTGTCATTAAAAAATGGGAAAATCCTCAGCAAGCAGTACAGTAATGTAGCATAGCTATTTAAGAGGATTTAAAGCTTAAAAGTAAATAACTACAGTATTGCCAGAATACAGAGTTTATTCTTTATTTAAAAGATTGTGCTGCAGGACTTTCATAGAGTTCAAAGACTTGCAGACAAAAAAAATTGCAATGTGGCTATTTTAGAGTTGAAAAGTTTGAAGAGACTTTAAGGTAAGTTTAAAACATTCTTAATTTAGTGCGTAATTGTAAGCTACACAACCCTCACCATTTATTGGTTGTAGAATTATTAAATCTTGAAAGCAAATAGAAGAAAGCAATATTTAGAAAATGCAGAATTTAAACAATTTTGAAGCAGTAAGAATGAATAATCACGTTCCATTGCATTTTCCTTCTCTTCAGGTGCTTCTTCAATTCCCTTGAGAAAACTTCAGTTGTATCTGCCTCCACCCTTTCAGGCAGCACGTTGAATATCTTAATAACTTGCTGCATAAAAAGGAACATCCTATTGTTCTTTTGCTAATCACTTTAAATTGGAGCATTATGATCATCAGCCCCTCTGTCAACAGAAACTGCCTCTCTGGTTTCTCTCTCTTGATTACTGAAGAGGTTGAACACTTCATTAAGTTGCTTCTCAATTTTCTCTGCTCCATGAAAAATAACTCCTGCTTTTCCAATCAATCCATCTGACAGAAATGCCTCATCTCTGGAATCATTCTCATAATGTTTTTCCCTCCCTCCCCTCGGCTTCTATCAGTATTTACAAGTTTCTGGGTCATTTTTGCTGGTCTCAGTGCTGTCATCCTTGCAAGCAGTAAGGAAGAATTTAATGACTGGGAACTATTATGGCTTAGACATTGTGGATTGATTTATTGGAACTTCCTTGCCGTTTCCAGTTGCCTATGTTCATTGGTACTTAGTGAATCTTTCAAACTCAGTATCAAAGTCTCATGGGTTGTTATTTTGAATTGATGTTTGGAGAATAAGTTATGAGGTACTGACTTCAGTTTTTCATCATGAGGTGTTCTGATTGTAGCAACTGATCATATGATTGCCTTAAGAGGAGTGATGTGGATTAGGATGTAACCCAGTACTTTTAATTGCTATTCAGCTATGCAAATTTGGGAGAATTCTCAGTCTTGAAAACCTGACTTCTATAATTGGCCACTTGAATGTCGCAGCAGGAAATCCCAGAAGTGATGATGAGGCTGATAGCTGTGGAGGTGAGCTAGGTGCAAAGGCTGCCTCAGAGCTCTAGCATTACATACAAAAATTGATTTTAAAAAAACCTCTCCAACCTTCACCCCTCAAACCCCTTCAACCCCACTCCCATGCCTCATCTATATCATCCCATGCCACCTCATGTTCTGCACCACCCCAAAATGCCTTATTCAGTTAGTACCAGGATAGTCCCTGTAGCTACCCCGTGGCTCTTTATAGATCTTAGATTAACTTAGTGCTAACTCCTACCAACCCATGTGACCTACATATAAGTAGTTTCCATTTCACCTACGATACTAATTTGTCCACTGTGGGCAAACTTCAAGACCCGCGAAGAGATGAGATAAAATAAAGTTACATGAAACAAAGTTTTAAATGTCTATTGCAGTGTGATAAAAGCACACTTATTTGTAAAACCTATTAACTATGTTTACTCTCCTTCAACTATATAGGGCCTCATAATGACGAACTTCGCAATCATAGTTTCAAAGTTTTTACAACCATTTGTAACTATTTGCAAAGTGTCGATCCAATACGTTTTGCTGCTCTCTCAATATATCCTGATGGAGAAAGGGCAGGAAGAAAGGGATAACATATAAAAACATACAACAGACCTGAACTACTGCATGTGGGTGACCTGTTGATATGTTGTAATTTTAAGTGCTTAAACTGTACAATACGGTTCATTGTCTGTTGATGAAAATTTGAACCATGAATTTTTTCAGGTAAAGTTTTATTTTCCATACAAGGAATCCTGGAACCCATTAAAGTATATTCTTTTTTGTTCTACAGGGTGCTGAACGTCTGGCTCAGTTCAGGAAAATTGCACAACAAACGGTTAAGATTGCCTGTTGCACAGCCTTACTGGAAGCTGGATATATACCAGATGACTATTTGTCTGAGATGCAGAGTGCAGGTACTGATCCAAATGCAATGTGCAAGTGTGTTTATTGATACTGAACGTGTGTTTCACTGGAAGTTTGACAGCCTTTTAAAATTGTGGTTCTCATGTCCCCTACAAAAATTTGAGTTCATATTACTTTAAGTCCTTTGGACAGTCTCTGAGAGCTTTTTTTCCATTAAAGTGTATGCTCCATAAATAAACTAGTGGATATTTTAATGAACATGACCATTTCATATAAAATTTACAGTTATTCTGTGTATGAATGCTTATCTATTTATACTACTTTGAAAAATGTTGCTTGCTTTTTCATGTATGACTTTTCTGATTATGGATATTGCTGCATAAGAAAAAAATTATCTACTTACAGGCATTGGTGAGAATAGTGCTGTGCATTCTACTATTGCTACTGAAATTCTTACGGAGACATCTGACAAAATAAATTACACAGGACAAGCAAACAAGAGGTCTCACTGCAGGAGACTAACCTGGTTAGTGGAAACGTATAAAAGCCCTGTTTTAATTCTCATTAATGATTCAAGTTAAATGTACAATACTTCTTTATTTCTCCTTTGTAGCTTCATCCGCCTTACTGATTACCTCATAGTGAACACACTGCATGTCCTCACAGTGAATTCCATCACAATCTTATTCAATCACTTGACAGAGAAGCTGAAGCGCACTCCAGACGAAGAGCTCATTAGAATTTGGAGCACAATGGAGGCTGAAAAGGAAACTGAATTGGAAAAAAAGGTGGAGAGACACACAACATTTGGTGTATTTTTTTAAAGTGGAAGAACAATAATTTTTGAAAATATTATTCTTTGTGTGGTCAAGCTTATTGAGCTTTGATCTTGGTGTTTTCATGGTGTTTTCCATGATATATCATCAGATATGAGGATCACACCAGTGGCTGTTGAGTTTTCACATACTATTGCGATGCACTTCACTGTTAAATGTACTTTGACAACACAGAAGGTGTCACATCTTAGATTCCAATTATACTCATAGTGAAATAAATATTACTTCTGAGGTTTTCAGAAGAGATCCATTTTTGGAAATTATTTTAACAGTAAAATAGTTTTATATTTATGTATTCACCTTATCTTTCTTAGTCATTTGCACAAACTCCCATACTCAGCGTTGCAACAGTTGAAGATTTCCAGCATGAAGATCTTGAGGATGAAGAACTTGAGGATGAAGAACTCCAGACTGAACAAGTGTTTGTACCAATGTTTCTTGTAGACATGATACTAAGTTATCAAGATTTGGTATTCCGTCCTCCCCTTGTTGAATTTGAGGTTTGTTCACTGCATTTACTTTTTAGTTTCTTTTCAGCTACAATTTTCTACTATTGCTATTTTCGTAACTTGAAAAACATAAGCAGGCATAATGTGGAAATGGAAGCTGGTGGATACCAAAGCAGATAGGTTAAAAGGGTTTTCAGGAATTGGCCCACTTCCGGAGAGGAGTGTTAAGGCCCTTACCCCTAAGACACCTCATCACCATACCATTCTTCAAACATCCCAGGCATCCCCTTATCCCTTGTCATCTTTATATCCCCATAGCTTTTTATCCCCCAATCCTAAACATGTCTATGACCCTCATACCGTTTCACCCTCCTCATTTCCTATCACCCTCATTATAACATTCAACACCTCATTGCCTACTCACTCAGTCAAAATAAATAATCATTCAAAATGCATTTCTGAAACCTCTCTGATTAGGCAGTTATAAAACAAAGTAAACAACCATTCTAAATTCATTAAAAACCATTAAAAACATAACCCTATCAAGGGCTCATAATGTTTTTTTGAAAAAGCAAGCTTTGAATAAGGGAAACAAATGTCTCAACTGAAATTTCTTGAAACAATTAAAGCAAAAGGGACAATTTATGCAATCAAGTCTGAATTTCAATATTTTTCGGTGTGGAAGATCATTTTATTCAAGTGGATAAGGTACTCTCATGTAGCTAAAGGTCAACTTAATGATCATGTAAGATTTCAGAGCAAAGTTCAATCCGTAGACACTGTTTTAATTCATAACTTATGCAGCATTTTATTGTAACATGTGAAGTTGGCAACTGCTTTAAACTTACCTGTCAATAAATTTCAGACTCCAGATCATGGGTGTCCTATGGTTTACCACTCCTCTGAGCTGGTGGGGACCATATCAAACCAATCTAGCTGGTCTAATTCTAAAATCTTCATTTGCAAAACAGATTGCAGCATTGGGACACTGGGCTCACAACCCTCTCCTATCAAGATTATGAATGATAATTTTTTTATTTTTTCACAAAACATGATTAATTCTGGCTAGGCCAGCATTTATTCTTTATCCCTAAATGTACTTTAGATGATGGTAATGTGATGCGTACTTGAGCCACTGTAGT
>NW_025968130.1:0-4253 GCF_021869965.1 Rhincodon typus
ATTGACTACATAACTGTTCCACAACTGCCTGCTGACTGTTTGGGAGCCTATAATACACCCCAAACTGTGTGACTGCCCTCGTTTTATTCCTAACTTCTACAGTCAAAGCCACATTTATTTTTTTTTATTCATTCATGGGATGAGGGAGTCACTGACCAGGCAGCATTTACTGCCCAGAGGGCAGTTCAGAGTCAACCACACTGCTGTGGGTCTGGAGTAAGGACCTTCCTAAGGGACTTTAGTGAACCAGTTGGGTTTTTCCCCAATAATTGACAATGGATTCACAGTCATCATTAGATTGTTAATTCCAAATATTTATTGAATTCAAATTCCACCATCTGCCATTGCGGGATTCGAACCCAGTCCCCAGAACATTATCTGGTTTCTGGATTAACAGTACAGTGATAATACCACCAGGCCATTGCCTCCCCAAAAGGATTTGACAATCCTTTCAAGATATCATCCCTCCTTACTGCAGTAAGTGGACTCCCTAAGTAATAATGCAACACCACCTCCATGTTTGCACCCTCCCCTGATCTGCCTGAAGATCTAAGACCCCTGTAGTGTAAACGGAGGCTATTCGGCCCATTGTGCCTGCACTGTATCTTCAAACAAGCATCATGACCTTGTGCCAATCTCCTGCTTTCTCCCCATACCGCTGCACATTACTTCTAACCAAATCATCATCCAATAGCCTCTTGAATGCCTCATTGGAACCTGCCTCCACCACATTCCAGGTACTGCATTCCAATAAAGGCCTGCATTTCTCTTCCATTGCCCACATCCAGTGGCCTTGCTCGCTTAGTTTGTTGTTAGTAGAGGAAGCCTATTGTCTCCCTTTCACACCTTAATTCACAACCACTTCACATTTCTTTTTCTCTTTCTCCCCCATTAACAACTCCTTTGTCTTTTCCACTGGGCCTCCGCCTCTATCAAAGATATTTTAAAAATCCCTGTTTTCCAACAGTGGTGTTTGTATGTGAGCAATGCACCATGTTAAACTGCTCGGGCACAGATTTCAGGGGGATGGACCTGGGGAGGTGGATCCGGGAGAGAACCGGAGGGGAGGGGAGTGTGGGGGGAGAGAGAACAACCGGGAGGGTCGGGGAGGAGGTGGGAGAACCGGGGCTGGGGAGGGGGGAGGTGGGGTGTGGAGAAATGGGGAGAGGAGTGAGGAGATAGAACTGGGGAGGGCAGGGGGACGGCAGCTGGGTGTACAGAAGGAAGTCAGAGAGGGAGAGGACCTGTGCTGTCATTATTACACTCCCCTCACCTCTCCCATTTCCAAAGGTTTCTCCTTACAACTATCACTGCCCAGCATCCCTCTCCCCACCTCTGAGCCCAGTTCAAAATCACATACACTGCAGTACATCCATGCATGACATCACATGTAACTTTGAAGTCAATGCATTGAACTGTGCTTTCCCCAAAGTGCACTGTCTGCTGTCACTACTGTCAAAAAACACTGTCTTTTCCAACACTTTTCACTTCTGAATAAGAGTTAAGACTTGAAATGTTCACTCTGTTTCTCTCCCTATTAGACCCTTAATTCCAGATTCTTACTGAATTTGAATTCCACCAGCTGCTGTGGTGAGATTTGAGTCCAGGTCCTCACAACATTACCCTGGTCTGTTGGATTAACAGTCTAGTAATAACACCACTAGGTCGTTGATTCCCCTTAAAAGTTATTGCAAGTTTTGTGTCACCTATAAACTTTGAATTTCTCCCCTGCTCACCAAAATCCAGATCATCAATATATATTTGAAAATGAATTAAATACTCTATCTTCTGAAGAAGGGTCCCGACCTGGAACATCAACTTTCCTGCTCCTATGATGCTGCCTGGCCTGCTGTCTTCCTCCAGCTCCACACTGCATTATCTCTGACTCTAGCATCAGCAGTTCTTACTATCTCTAAATACTCTGTTTGAGCTTTAGCGAGGGGCTGAATAGGCTGGGGCTGTTTTCCCTGGAAAGTCGGATGCTGAGAGGTGACCTTATAGAGGTTTATAACATCATGAGGGGCAAGGATAGAGTGAATAGCCAAGGTCTTTTCCCCAGGGTAGGGGAGTCCAAAACTGGAGGGCATAGGTTTAAGGTGAGAGGGGAAAGAGACCGAAGGGGCAACTTTTTCACACAGAGGGTGGTGCGCGTATGGAATGAGCTGCCAGAGGAAGTGGTGGAGGCTGGTACAATTACAACATTTAAAAGGCATCTGGATGGTATATGAATAGGAAGGGTTTAGAGAGATATGGGCCAAATGCTGGCAAATGGACAAGATTAATTTCGGAAATCTGATCGGCGTGGATGAGTTGGACCAAAGGGTCTGTTTCCGTACTGCACAGTGCTATGACTCTATATCAGGGAAAGCAAGGGTCCTGAGTCTGATCCCAGGGGAACTCCACCAGGAATCTTCCTCCAGCCCAAAAACTGTCTATTGATGATTACTCTCTGTTTCCTATCACTCAGTCAATTTATATCCATGTTGCCACTGACCTGTTTGTACTCTGACATATAACTTTCCTCACAAGTCTATTGTGTGGCACTTCCAGCAAATATTCTCTGGGAATCCATGTACACCACACTGAAAGCAATACCCTCATGGAGCCTCCCTGTTACCTCTTCAAAAACTCCAATAAGTTTGTTAAACACAATTTTCTCTTTAGAAATCCATGCTTATCCTAATCAAGAGACAACAAGGTGCAGGGCTGGATGAACACAGCAGGCCAAGCAGCATCATAGGAGCAGAGAGGCTGACGTTTCGGGCCTAGACCCTTCATCAGAAAAGGGGGAGGGGAAGGGGGTTCTGAAATAAACAGGGAGAGAGTGGGAGGCGGATAGAAGAGGGATAGAGGAGAGGATAGGTGCAGAGGAAACAAACAGGTCGAAGAGGCAGGGATGGGGCCAGGAAAGGTGAGTGTAGGTAGGGAGTTAGGAAGGGGATAGGTCAGTCCAGGGAGGACGGACAGGTCAAGGGGGCGGGATGAGGTTGGTCGGTAGGAGATGGAGGTGCGGCTTGAGGTGGGAGGAGGGGATAGGTGGGAGGAAGAACAGGCTAGGGAGGCAGGGACGAGCTGGACTGGTTTTGGGATGCGGTGGGGGGAGGGGAGATTTTGACCACCCACCGCCGGCGTAACTCCGCCCACCGCCGACACCGGCACAACTCCGCCCACCGCCGACGACGCTCCGCCCACAGCCTCCACAGCCAGCAGCTCCAGAGGAGACAGCAGCACCCAGCCCTGCCGGGTCTTCACCTTCCCCCCAGACCTACCCCTTACTGAGGACGAATGGTCAGTCCTCAGTAAAGGGCTCACCTTTGTCCCCCTCCACCCACAGATCAACGAATACCGCTCACGCTTGGACATAGAGCAGTTTTTCCGCCGCCTCCGCCTCCACGCTTACTTCTTTAACCGTGAACCTAACCCTCCCTCTACTGACCCCTTCTCCCGCTTCCAACACACCCTCTCCTCCTGGACACCACCCCAAGGCCTCCTACCCTCCCTCGACCTCTTCATCTCCAACTGCCGTTGAGACATCGATCGCCTCAATCTCTCCACCCCTCTCACCCACTCCAACCTCTCCCCCGCAGAACGTGCAGCCCTCCGCTCCCTCCGCTCCAATCCCAACCTCACCATAAAACCCGCGGACAAGGGAGGTGCAGTTGTAGTATGGCGCACTGACCTCTACATCGCCGAGGCCGGACGCCAACTCTCCGACACCTCCTCCTACCGCCCCCTTGATCATGACCCCACCCCTGAGCACCAAACCATCATCTCGCAAACCATCCACAACCTCATCACCTCAGGTGACCTCCCATCCACGGCCTCCAACCTCATCGTTCCCCAACCTCGCACTGCCCGCTTCTATCTCCTTCCCAAAATCCACAAACCTGAATGCCCTGGTCGACCCATTGTCTCCGCCTGCTCCTGCCCCACCGAACTGACCTCCAACTATCTCGACTTCATTTTCTCCCCCTTGGTCCAGGAACTCCCTACCTATGTCCGTGACACCACCCACGCCCTCCACCTCCTCCAGAACTTCCAATTCCCCGGTCCCCAACACCTCATCTTTACCATGGACGTCCAGTCCCTCTACACCTGCATTCCCCATGCAGATGGCCTTAAGGCCCTCCGCTTCTTCCTGTCCCGCAGGCCCGACCATTCCCCCTCCACTGACACCCTCATCCGCTTAGCCGAACTCGTCCTCACACTCAACAACTTCTCTTTCAATTCCTCCCACTTCCTACAGACAAAGG
>NW_025968130.1:24253-25000 GCF_021869965.1 Rhincodon typus
AAGGTCACCCCCCCCGCAAACCGACTCCTCCAATATTCTCTCATCTCACCATTATTCCCCGTCCTTCACTCCCCCTTCATTCCACCCCCTTTTATTGTCATTCCCCGCACAATGTCACTTACCCCCATTACCTCGGACTCACCACCCACCCTCCCCCTCCACCACTGTCATTTCCCTCACATTAATCATGTTGACTACGGCCCATGTGAATGGTGTTTGTTTTCTGTTTTCAGGAAGCTTTGAGGAGCAGTGCAGGCCTCAACATGAGCCTTCCTGTGGAAACGTGGGGAGGCTTGGGGCCTAGACTGTCCAGTGGAGCTGGGTAAATCTGAGCAGGAGGCCTAATCCCAAAGAGCGGGGCTGTTTGAGTGGACTGTCTGCTTCTCTGGTAATGATCACAGCCTTTCATTCACAGTTAACCCCTTCCCACTTCATACATAGGAGGCCATTCAGCTCAACAAACATTAGATTATAGCTGATCATATACCTCAAAGCCATTTTCCCTCACTCTCTCCATATTCGTCGATGTGAAATTTCTTCTCCCAAAGGGTTGTGAATCTATGGAATGCCCTGTCCAGTGAAGCAGTTGAGGCTTCCTTGTTGAATGTTTTTAAGGCAAAGATAGATAGGTTTTTGAACAGTAAAGGGATTAAGGGTTACGGTGAGCAGGTGGTTAAGTGGAGCTGAGTCCATGAAAGGATCAGCCATGATCTTATGGAATGATAGAACAGACTCGACAGGCCAGAT
>NW_025968131.1:0-25000 GCF_021869965.1 Rhincodon typus
AAAATCTTATGTACAGTTTTTTATGTTGTAAAATCTGATTTGTTTGAAGTTCAGTGATAACATGTAGCTGAACAGAGTTACCTAAAAATATTTTGCTCCGGTAGCATTATGTGACTCTGGGACAGCTTGCTGCTAATTTGATTATAGAGGAGAAAAAAAAAAGACCCAGCTAACTGTGTTCCAGAGAATGTACTAATGCCAGGTCTCTGGATCTTGTCCATTTGACAAGGAGAGAGGAAAAAAATCAACAATTTTAACCTTTGTAAAGGGGAAAAAAAAAACTGATAGGTTACAGTGATGGCTGCTGGAGTGAGCGTGTTTCACAATAAGCATCCTTGTAGTTTCAATCTTGTAACCCAATTTAAGCACACTACACAGTCTGCCACTACTTGACTGTGTGCTGGAGGTTAGATTCAATGTAGCAAAGGTCAAAGGGAGGGTTTGTGGTGCTTTAAATCGATAACTTCCAGTTGTACCGGAACTATCGGGGAAAACAATTACTAGCTAAGTTATTCCCACAATTTTAATTCAGGACCTACATGGGGTGAAAACGAAGATTTTTTTTTTTAAGGACATGGTGTATTGAGTTTATAGTAATGTTCATTCACTCGACAATGTGAATTCTTTACGTGTGTGGGCTTATGCTGGAAAGCTATCCGAACATGATGCCAAGAGTTCCATATTTGGGTATTGATCAGATGGTGAAATTGATAACTGACATGAGCTCCTTCACCAGGGGTGTTTCTAAAAGTCGGGAGCTACTATTTTTTTTTGGTTCAATTCAAGATCTTGGAGATAGGTTTTGGTTCTGTCACTGTATTGCATTTACGAATATCCTTAATTCCCTTTGCTCTCCTGTCCATCACAGTAACTGCACAGTAGCATGACTGTGTTCCTGAAGCTTCTGATTTTTGCCCTGGACTCCTTAACACATCCCCCTCAAAGAATGTCATTCCTGGTCCATGTGCTCTTGGCAGGCAACCACAAGATGCGACTGCAACTTGGTTCATGAATGAGGTAACCAAGAAGGCCAGGTGTCTTGTGGGCAACAGAAACATTTCTTGCACACACTCCCTGTGCTGCTGCATGTTCACTTCTGCCTGCTCCTTTTTGGACAGCAAGTCAATCTGAAGGCATCTGGGGTTTGAGGGTGTCATTTCATTGCAACATGAGAAATTGTATTTAACTTACAACATATTTGCAAGTGCTATGTCTATTTTTTTATCTTAAGTTATTTTCATTGGAGTCAGATGGCTGGTATCCAGCTTGAAACCCCTGCTGGGCAAAAATATTCACTGTGCTTGAGAGCAAGGGTGTTGAGTATGCCTCAGCTTGGGTAGGTTTTGCACAGTAAGTGGTGGAAGGGTACACCTTGGAGAACTTACTCCTTGGTACATAATTGTACACCTTGGAGAACTTACTCCCTTGTAGCCGTAATTGTACACCTTGTGAGCAATTTTAAAAGAACATTGGTGCAGTTGGTCCTAAGATGTCTTTTTCCTGCAATCAATAGGAGGCAAAACTCCAATTGTGACCTGGAACTTAATAAATACTTGCACATGTTAACAGTCTCCTTGCCTTTCCGCTGCAGCATTTTGAGTGGTGAGGGTGGGCTATTGAAATATATTGGACAAGCAGAGACCTATGAATTAATTTGAAAGCTGCTGTACCTGTGTGCATGTTTTAAATGGGTTGCTGTGTTGTGCTGTTGCTGTGCCAAGCTTTGCTTTTCCTCCCAGAAGCCCAAGCTCGCTCTCTATGATTTGGATACCTGTTCTATGTGTAATGGAATTCCATGGATCTTGAGTTGCTGCATTCTCTCTTTTCCTTCCACTCGAACTGCCAACTGAGATATTACAATGGAGTTTACAGTAGTTTAGAAAGCTTTGGATGTTTTGTGTGGGCAGTCTCAGGTTAACCAGTATAGTATTTTCGATCTTGATTTACTGCAGCTTCCTCCTTGTTATAAGATGGGTTTAGCATGGTGCTGTCTCTTCTGAACATGAATTTGCCACATTTTGTGGTTAAGTGCCCTGGAGGATGTGCTACTTCAACTTTTTTTTGAGTTTAGGTTTTGTGATGTCTTTTAGAATATATATTTTTAACCAAAGCAGCAGACCATAAGGTTTAGGATGTAGTTACCCCTCACCTCTTCGGTTACTCAAAATTTATGCTGAGTCTCTTAACTATTACTACTTCGTCAAAAACCAATTACATTATCAATGTGCAACTGTACAAATCAGTTTCTAGTTGGATCCGAGAAATAATACCAACTATACAACAGTGAATGGAGATATGATTCAATTGTGTTGGCCATTGAACAGAAATCACCACGTTTCAAGTGTGACATTCATTTCATAGCAGCTGTTTGTAATAGTTGTACAAAAATAGTTTTTCTGCAATTCCTACTGGTCTGTGACTAAACATTTGTGCTCTTGCTGGTTTGGAGTATTTCACACCATTTGTAAGCGCTGTGGAGCAGCATTGATTCAATAGTGTAGTCAACACTGGGGGTTTCCAAGTTCTCACGTATCAGTTTTAGTTTTAAATGTGAGAATAATAATGCCCAATCAGAGAGAGCCCCTATACAGAAATGTTTTGAAACTTATTTGGACTGTGCCACAGTCTTGTGTGTAATTTTAAGACTAATTTAGACTAAATTAAATCTGGTCTGCTTCCAATTTCTTCCCTCCGGTAGTTTGTAAATATACTGACTTTCCTCGTGGTGCCATTGTCGATCATGTTATTGTTTTGTTACAAGACCTGCTCCGCACTATTGAGCTGTTCCAGCACAGTCAGACATAATGGTGTTCAAAACCACGTCCAGACTTGCATTTTCAGAGCTCTTTGCATCAAGGCTGTTACAATCCTAATTACAAACTATATTGTGTGGTCAGTTGCAAAAATGCAGAACACCAGCTACTGCAGTGTTGCTGTGCCCCCAGTTTGTTTCATGCACTGAATACAGTATCTTGCCTGTATTTAAAATTGTTAAATAAAGCTGAAACAGATGTGTGTGTAAACTAGTGTGTTAATGTATAGTGAATGAATGTAGCTTTCTGCTCTTGGGTCCTGT
This sequence comes from Rhincodon typus, assembly GCF_021869965.1. Lineage (NCBI taxonomy): Eukaryota > Metazoa > Chordata > Chondrichthyes > Orectolobiformes > Rhincodontidae > Rhincodon > Rhincodon typus. Next base: position 3,077 of record NW_025968131.1, read on the forward strand.
GTTTAAGTGACTGAAAACTTATTGCTCCATACTTAAGGATACAATGCTAAATTCTGATTGTAGCTATTAACAGAAACTTGTAAAAGCATACCAGCAAATCATGAGTCCAAAATATAGTGTATGAAATTCAATGTGGGATTATCTACTTTGGATCCAACGAAAATAACAATTTAATGGAGAAAATATAAGAGCCATTGAAGAGGACATATGATGGAATGTTGATCTAACTATTTTAAAAAAAAAAGGTAAATAACCATAGTCCACAAAGGACCCATGGGCACCTCTCCATTAATAACAATGTGGGTATATCTAGCTTGAGGGGTATCACTTGAGGTAAGGTGAGGGAAGCTCCAAACTACCAGTACAGTAGGGATTAAGCCAGGTTGATGTAATTTTGCATCTCACTCGTGCTAGCTGGCTCGCTGAGCTAACTGATCCCCCCCCCCCCCCCCCCCGCGAAGAACATAAAATTATAATAGAAGAATGCTCCTTAAGCCTGCTTTGTCATTCAAAATAATTATAGCTGATGCACTTCAATTCTATCTTTCCACAGTATTCAAAATTCCCTAAGCATCAAATAATCCATCTTATCCCAGTTTTGAATGCACTCAGTCACAGACCTGTTGTAGTAATTTAATTTCGAAACGTAAATGATATTTCTGGAAAATCTCCACATCTGGCAGCATCTGTAGAGACAAAGCAGAGTTAATATTTTGAGTCCAGTGACTCTTCTTCAAAAACCTAGTTTGACACACTCTTTCTGATTGCAAGATTGTTTTAACAGACTGAGTGTTGTAAGGTGTGCCTCTTTGTTCAGATGTGGAATATGGCAACTTGCACATCCTTAATTGCCCTTGAGTAAAGGTGTGTTGCTTTGTTGAACTGTTTAGTCTGTGTTGTAAGTAAACTCTGCTGTCAAGAAGGGAGTTTTGGGATCTTGAGCTAGTGACAGTGAAGGAACAGTAGTATATGTCCAAGTTGGTATGGTGTGTGGCCTGCATTGGAACAAGGCATCAACTGTGCATGACCTTTTGGAGTAGTAAAGCTTCTGTTTGGAGGTTGTTATCAAGGGATCCCTAGTGAGTGACTGCAGTGTATATTGTATATAGTACAGACTGCTGCTAGTGTGTTGATAGTAGACAGTGCATGTTTAAATGTTCGATGGGATTCTTTGTCCTAGATAGTATCAAGCTTTTTGAGTATTATTGGAGCTGAACTCATTCAAGCCATGGAGTATTCCAACACATTCTTGATTTGTATCTCATAGACGCTCAACAGGATTTGAGGAGTAAGATGAGTTAGCCAATAGAAAATTCCCAGCCTCTGCTTACAGCTACTGTACTTGTGACTGAAGTTCTGTTTCTGATCAATGGTAACACCCTAGAATGTGGACAATGGGTGATTCGGGGATCGTTACACCAGTAGATGGTTCGATTCTTTTTTAGATGTGACCTTATGACCAGGTGAAAAGAGGGTATTGGCAAATTATCTCCCCACCCCTTGGTTGGTTGCAACTAATTATTTGTGTACAAGAATCACATTTCAAATAAACAGTTTGCAAAAAAAAGTTGTGAAAGAAATCCCTGAGGAAAGAAAATAAAATCACAATATTAGACACCTGTAAGCACCAATAAGTTCAAAAGGACGTGTGTCTGGCAGTGACAGAAAATGAAGATTATGCAATTAATAAGTCCTTAGAGCAATTGAGATGTTATATTTTTAACCTGATACCACAGCTGTTTAGTAGTTGACTTGTATTCTCAGCAATAGCAAGATCTATGGATATCTTTGGGTGCTCAGTGAATAACTTGTTTTCCCAACTAATATTTTCATTGGGTGTTTTTTTTAAAATCTCAACACTTTTTCTCTCTATTCTAACTCTTGTCACAAAATCATTTTTCTTCTCTGATCAAAAGCAACTGTTGAAAGGTATGTTGGAGTCCAGCTCCATTGTCTTACCAAGCCAGCTAACTGAGACGAGAGCAACTGATGTACGACTATGAAATTATCTTTCGTGGCTTAAATAGAAGCAAATTCCTTGATGCTTATTAAGTGGCCTGTTTCAATATCTATAGCCTGCAACTATTTATAAGAACAAAAAAAGCAGTTCTAAAGATAGTCTTCTGCTGTATATCTTAGTTTTCATTTTCAGACAACCTAATGAATAAGTGCTGACTAAAATGAGTTAGGCAGTGAACGTCATAAACCAGTAAGGACAGGTCTTTGAATTGAAATTTTCAATTGCTGCATAACATTCACATTCATACTGTCGCTATAACTTGAGTAATAGACAGCCGTGTCAACTGTTCAAATAACACAGCAAACTTAACTATAAAATCTTTATTTAAACATAATGGAATTCCAATATACATGTTCCTAGCCACTGGAGTAATATTCTGGAGAAGCCTGTATTTGATTGCTGTAGCGATCAAAATATCTTTTTCTTAAAAAAATTCAGTTCCCGGGGCAAGCGTAAAGGAATCACATGACAAATTTCTGGTTTTTAAAACTTAAAATCAACATAAGCAATTTAAAAGAACAGTAATGTTTAGCCAAAGTAAAGGCATGTATTATTGCATATTAACACTGCACATTTGTGATTTATAGCATGCTCCCTACTGAACTGTAATCTTAACAAACCGTCCCATTGTTACTCCCAGCTTCTAGTTGGCTCATTTCTCCCCACCATGGGAAGGCTGTGGGGTAGTGGTAATGTCACTGCATAGTAATCTAGAATCCCAGGCGAATGTTCTGAGGACATTGGTTGCATACCAGGTGAGTTTTGGATTCAATAAAAAGTATAACCACTGTCAATTGTTGAAAATTCCCATCTAATTCACTAACGTTCTTTTATCTGCTGTCCTTACATGGTTCAACCTAGACCTGTGGCAAACTCTCAAATGCCCTCTGGCCAATCACTGATGGCCAGTAAATGACGGCGTAGAAAATGCTATGAATGAATTTTGCAATGACAATTTAACAATTATTTTTTAATGTCCAATTACTGTTGAATGTCCTTTCCCTCATTCTGAAAGTTCTTAGACATCTGTTGGGGTTTGCACAATATGAAAAGGGCTACAGCACTCAACAGCTCGCACACCACTAGTTTACTTACCTTTCATCGCAACCAGAGAACGTACGCATCTGATGGCTTTTCACCAAAGGCTTGTATGGGACAAGGACACCACTGCAAAACAGTTTCAGGATGAACAACTCGCAGATACTCAGGCACACACTTCATATGCCTCGCTGACTTGAATAAACACTAAGTCTTTGGCATTGAATCACTTTGCAATCAAAGTTCTTTAAACTCCTAATTTCCCCCCCATTACATTCTTCTTGAAAGAAATATGGACTAAAAGGGACAGTAGCAATATGGGTACAAAGTTGGGTGAGGGTACAATGCATATTTTCCAGACTGGAGGAACGTTTGTGGTGGAGATCCTCATGCATTCGGACCCTAGCTTTTCCTGATAATAGTGATCTAGAGCTTGGTGTACTGAGGACAGTTTTAATGTTTGAAGATGATATAATACTTGGAAGAATTGCAAACTGAGCAGTTGAATTCCAGAAGAATATAGACAAGTTGTTAAGGAGGGAATATGGCTGACAGATGAAGTTAAAGGTGAAGTGATACAGTTTTGTAGGAAGAACCTGGACAGACAACATAAACTAAGGGGTACAATTCTCAAGGGTGTAGGAGCAGAGGGACTTGGGTGTATATGTATATAAATAATTGAAGATGACAGGACAGGTGGAGAGAGCAGTTGATCAAGCACACAGCTTCTTGGTCTTTGTTAATAGGGGAATAGTGTTTATGACCAAAGCAGATATGCTAGGGAGAAGGCTAAGGGGAGAGCTGATAGAAGTTCTCAAAACCACAAGCAGTCAGGTTGAATTAGATAAGGAGAAACTGTTTCCATTTGTAAATTGATCAAGAATGAGAGGGTACAATTTTAAAGTGATTTGCAAATGCAGCAAACGTGATGTGAACAAAAACTTTTTTCACACAAGTCATTTGGGTCTGGAGTGCAGAGCTTGGACATGTAGTGGACGTAGGCTCATCCTTGGAAACATTCTCATTAACCTCTTCTGCATTCTCTCCAAAGTGACAGAACTGCAAACAATACTCCAGCTAAAGTCTGACAAGTGTTTTTGTAAATATTCATCATATCTGCTTGCTCTTGTACTCTATTCTCCTACTAATAAAGCCCAAGATGCTGTACGCTTTATCAACCGTGCTGTCCACCTGTCCTGTCACCTTCAATGAGTTATATACATGGACTTCCTTCTCTCAACAACTCAATCATGCACTGGAGAATATATAAATACCATTTAAGTTTTTAATTTGAGGACTTGAACCCATGGAAGGAACAGGGCTGCATTTCAGTTGTACATCTTACAGCTTGCATTTAAGCAGGCCCGAGTTGCCTTGATTACTCTAGGCGTGGTGGTGGTAATCAGTCCTGAAACTGGGCAAATTGCATATTTGCATTAGATACTTTACGATTTTAGAACAAATATTAAGTCTTCTTGTTTGTAGAGTTTTAAGCAAACAGAGCATGGAGAGTTTACTTCCAGAGAGACAGAGACATTGAAAAGTAGAGATGTTGCATGAAGCTTTACAGAATGTTGGCAAGACTATACTTTAAGTATTGTGAGCAATTTCAGTTTCCATATTACAAAATCTCACCATTGCATTTGACAAATTGCAAAAATGATTTACGAGAGCAATACCAGAACTGAAGGCTTCCAGCAATGAGGAAGGTTTAATAAGTTGTGATATTGTACTTTTAAAAAGGCTGAGAAATGACCTGATAGATGCTTATAAAATTGTGAAAATCAAAATACTGTAGATGTTGGTGTGTTTCGACTTAAGGACATTCACTCATAAATCAAATATGGAATTCGTGAGAAACTTCATAGGACTTGGGAGCTGGAGAAGGCATTTAGGCTCTTCCATTTTGCTGGATGATTTAATAAGATCATGGCCTTTGACCTAGTTATAAGACCATAAGAAATAGGATCAAGAGTAGGCCTTACAGCACCTCAAGTCAGCTCTGCTATTCAACAGGATCCATGGCTGATCCAACACTCCTCATTGTCCCATAACCTTTCATTCCCTTATTGATCAAGAATCTATCCTAACCTGTACACAAAGACTCTGCCCCCACAGGTCTCTGTAGCAAAGATTTCTGTTGGAGGTTGGTGTTAGGTGGGGGGAACCATGGCAGAAGCCTCGATGTATAGTAACGTTTTGTGTGATAAAGCAAAGTATAGTCATCTGTTGTTTTATATAACAAAAAGGTAGTACATTTCTTATATCAAAATAGAGTATTAAGCATATAGGCATTATGAGATTTAACTGCATACCTATGGATACTCAGTCTAAGGTGGCAAGAAGAGGCCATATCATATGGACGTCTCACATCAGCAGGGGCGTGCTGTATAACTGTTACAAGAACTAAGTCTGGAATATGGTTGAATAAGATGTATTGAAGGCCCAAGGATAACTGATAAAGGGTAAACATCATGAGACCAAAGGATGACCTAAAGATGTCCATGGATTGATCATGCAGCCACATGATGAACCTGATTGGACGTGCATGCAATCAATTAATAATACGATTAGCTTATGACAGCCAAGGTGGGCTAAAAGTTAATTTATAAAAAGTGTATGTTTTCCTGTGCTCAATGGAAAAATTGTTTGGACTTCTGAGCATCTTGCTCCTACCGGTATAAATAATAAACCTTTGACAATTGGAACACACCTGGATGTTGGGTGATTCTTTGATTATTCGATTCCCTTTCAACCCCAAAGACTCTCAAACCTCTGAAAGAAGAAATTCTTTCTCATTTCAAACTTACATTGGCACCTCTTAACTCTGAGACTATGCCCGTTGGTCCTAGACTCTTTCAGGAGGGGAAACATCCTCTCAAATTTACCCTGTTGAGCCCTTAAGTTTTGGTATCAACTCCGTTTTCTTTTCTTCCCAAAGGATAAGACTATAAGGTATAAGGGCTGACAGCTGAACAAAAAGGTTGCCATGTTGAGGAATGTTTGATGGTTGAGATAGACCGTGAGACATAGGAGCAGAAGTAGCCCATTCAACCCCTTGAGTCTACAACCGCCATTCAATGAGATAGATCATGGTTGATCTGAAAATTCTCAAATGCATCTTTATGCCTTTACCCCATAACCCTTGATTCCTTTACTGTTTAAAAATCTCTCTATCTCAGTCTTTGGTTAGCACTGCTGCCTCACAGCGCCAGGGACCCGGGTTCGATTCCAGCCTCGGGTGACTGTCTGTGTGGATTTTGCACATTCCCTGTGTTTCCTCCGGGTGCTCCAGTTTCCTCACAAGGTCCAAAGATGTGTAGATTAGATGGATTGGCTATGCTAAATTGCCCATAGTGTCGAGGGTAAGGGGTGGGTCTGGGTGGGATGTTCTTCGGAGGGTCACTGTGGACTCAATGGGCCGAATGGCCTGCTTCCACTCTGTAGGGGGATTCTATGATCAAAATATACTTAAGGACCCAACCTCTACAGTCCTTTACAGTAATGAATTCCACAGTTTCACTACCCTGAGAGAAGAAATTCCTCTTTCTGTGTCTTAAATGGGCAACCCCTTATTGTGTAATTATGCTCCCTGTTTTCAGACAATCCCACAAGGAGAAGCAACCTTTCTGCATATACCCTTTCAAGTCCCCTAAAAATCTTGTATGTTTCAATTCAGTCAGCTCTCATTCTTCTAAACAGCAATGAGGCTCAACCTACTCACAGGCTCTCATCATGTCAGTCCCTCCATGCCTGGTATCAACCTAGTGAACCTCTGGACTGCCTCCAATGCCGGTTTATGCTTCCTTAGATAAAGAGCCCAAAACTGTTCACAGTATTGCAACTGTGGTTCAACTAGTCAGATTCATACAGCACGGAAACAGACCCTTCAGTCCAACCAGTCCATGGCGAAGATAATCCCTAAACTAAACCAGTCCCATCTGTCTGCTCCTGGCCTATATCCCTCCAAACATTTCCTATTCATATACTTATCCAAATGTCTTTTAGACAATGTAATTGTGCTCACTTCCTCTGGAATTTCATTCCACACACGAGCCACCATCTCTGTAAAAAAAATTGCCCCTTAAGCTACCTTCTCTTTGAAAGAAAAGCCAAAATCCCATTTGCCTTTCCTATTATCTGCTGAATTCGTACGCTAGATAGACTTGTGTGTTAAGTCTAATGCCCTATTCCACAGACATTGCACCTCCACTAGCCTTCATTCAAAAGAGTTAGATATAGTTCTTAGGCAGAAGGGATGAAATGGTATGGGGAGAAAGTGGGAATAGGTTAGAGTTGGATGATCATATTGAACAGAGCAGGCTCGAAGGGCTCCTACTTTCTATGTTACCCCCATTCACCTCATCTGAGACAGCACAGACAGATCAGAAAACCAGAACTGACTCCTGTGATAAATCAGCTAGTATGTTTAGTAAGAAGTGTACGGATATGAGATCACAGATTCTGTTTTCTGAGTGGGATTAAGTCTCAGAGAACACAGCGGAGAAAATGGAGTATAAAACAGAAATTGCTGGAGAAACTCAGGTCTGGCAGCATCTGTGGGGAGAAAGCAATGTAAACGCTTCGGTTCCAGTGACCCTTCATCAGAAAACAGTGTCCCTGATTTTATTTGCATATCACAACGAATGACTAGATTTTCCTTGGGGTGCACATCCATGGGGAGGTATGTGCATTGTGGGATCACCCCTTTAATGTAGACATTTCTCACTGTGAGAACAGTTTGAACATGAAAATTTTAGCCATAAAGTGCAGTTGGTGCAACTAGCGAGGCTGCTTTTGGGAGCAAAGACTAAACAAACAATGAACATATCTGAAGTGCCTCTGGAGTACAGTCCTGCTGACTGCCCGCTCCATAAAGCCTCAGGTCCCAGCTGGCAGCAGTTGAGGGGTTACAGTTACATGCTGCCATTCAAACACGCCTCCCTCCATCGTCATCATCAATAGAAACAACAAATCCTGGAGATCACAGCGGGTCAGACAGCATCCATAGAGAGAGAGCAAGCTAACATTTCGAGTCTAGATTACTTTTTATCAAGCTGAAGTAAAGTGTGGACAGGACAGCATTTATGCTACAGTTTGGTAGGGGGGGGGTGGGTGGGGGGGAGGTGTTGTGTGTGGTGGTAGTGGGTGTAGGCTGCTGGTGGAGAAAATATGTTAATAGTTCAGATTAAGTGATCAGAATGTAAGAATAACAGAACAATGGTGTGCCTTCTGCCAGACTTGAAAGGACAGTAACTGGAATGGTGGGTGGGGAGGACATGATAACAAGCTAAAAGAAAAAGAAAGAAATAGTTCACAATTGGATGTCCATGGTGAACCCATGTCCAATCCCTCTATACCTCCAGTTCCCACCAGGATGGTCTGAGAGCTCTCGGCTTCTTCCTCGACCAGAGGCCTGAACAGTCCCCATCCACCACCACTGTCCTCTGCCTGGCTGAACTTGTTCTCTCACTGAACAATTTCTTCTTTAATTCATCTCACTTCTGCCACGTCAAAGGAATGGCTATGGGCATCGGCATAGATACCAGTTATGCCTGCGTCTTTCAGGGGTATGTGGAATCACCCTTGTTCCAGTTTTACACTGGCCCCCTCCCAAACTCTTCTCGGTACATTGACGACTGCTTCGGTGCTGCTTCCTGCTCCCGCCAGGACGTTGAAAACTTCATTCATTTTGCCTCCAATTTCCACCCCTCTATAACTTTTCACTTCGTCCATTTTCGATACTTCCCTTCCTTTCCTTGACCTCTCCGTTTCTGTTTTGGGGAATAAACTGTCCAATGCCATACACTACAAAGCCACTGATTCCCATAGGTACCCTCACAATGGCTTATCACGCCCCATGTTCTGGAAGGACTCCATTCCATTCTCCCAGTTCCTTCACCTACGTCGCATCTGTTCAAATGATGCCACCTTCCAAAACAGCACTGCTGACATGGCTTGCTTCTTCCATAACCGTGGTTTCCCGCCCACTGTGGTTGACAGGGCCCTCAATTGCATCCAACCTATCACCTCTGATTCCACCCTTGCCCCTTCCCATCACTCACAACACCGTGCTCGGGTTCCCCTCGTCCTCACTTTTTATCCCACCAGCCGCCGCATTCAAAGGATCATTCTCCGCCATTTCAGACAACTCCAGCGGAACGCCACCACCAAACTCATCTTCCCCTCACTCTCCCATCTGCATTTTGCAGGGATCGTTCCACCAGGACACATTCCTCGACCACCAACACCACTCCCCTCTCCACAGTGTCTTCCCATGTAACCACAGAAGGTGCAACAACTGCCCCTTAATCTCCTCCCTGCTCATCATCCAAGGGCCTAAATAGTTTTTCCAGATGAAGCTGCATTTCACTTGTACCTTCTCCAATCTTGTGTATTGAATTCACTCACTCAATGTGGCCTACTCTACACTGGAGAAACCAAATGCAGAACACCTCTGGTCCATGTTCAAGCATGAGCCTGATCTTTCCATAGCCAGTCATTTTAACACAGCGTCCTGCTCGCACGCCCACTTGTCTGTCCTCAGCATGCTGCAGTGTTGGAGTGAATCACAGCACAAACTGGAAGAGCAACATCTCATCTTCACATTTGGCACTTTACAGCCTCCTCGACTAAATACTGAGTTCAACACCTTTAAATTGTGAACCATTTCTTCCTTTTCTTTTAGTTTGTTATCATGTCCTCTCCTCCTTCCTCACCACCCCCCTCTTCAATTACTGTCCTTTCAAGTCTGGCAGGAGACACACCATTGTTCTGCCATTCTCACATTTCCAATCACTTAATCTGAACTGTTAACACCTTTTCTCCACCAGCACCCTACACCCACCACCCCCACACACGCTCCCTAAACTGTAGCATAAATGCTCCAATTTCCATCTCTCCATAACTTTCACATCGCCCATTTCCGACACTTCCCTTCCTTTCCTTGACCTGTCTGTCTCCATTTCAGGGAATAAACCATCCACTGCCATCTACTATAAAACCACTGACTTGGATAGGCAATGGCCTAGTGGCATTATTGCTAGACGATTAATCCAGAAACCCAGCTAATGTTCTGGGGACCTGGGTTTGAATCCCACCACGGCAGATGATGATGGAATCTGAATTCAATAACTAAAAAAAGTCTGGAATTAAGAATCTAATGATCACCAGGAAATCATTGCCGAATGTCAGAAAAACCCATCTGGTTCACTAATGAGATAACGAGGTGTACAGCAGGATGAACACAGCAGAAAATTTTCTGAAGAAGGGTCTAGGCCCGAAACGTCAGCCTTCCTGCTCCTCTGATGCTGCTTGGCCTGCTGTGTTCATCCAGCTCTACACCTTGTTATCTCAGATTCTCCAGCATCTGCAGTTCCCACTATCTCTGGTCCACTAATGTCCTTCAGGGAAGGAAATCTGCCACCCTCACCTGGTCTTGCCTACATGTGACTCCAGCAATATCGTTGACTCTCAATTGCCCTCTGAAATAGCCTAGCAAGCCACTCAGTTGTACCAACTGCTACAAAGTCTCAAAGAAATGAAACCGGACGGGTCACCTGGCATTGACCTAAGCACCGGAAAAAACAATGGCAGAAACAGCCCTGTCAACCCTGCAAAGTCCTCCTCACTAATATCTGGGGGTTAGTGCCAAAAGTAGGACAGCTGTCTCACATAGTCATACTCACAGAATCATACCTTACAGACAATATCCCAGACGCCACAATCACCATCCCTGGATATGTCCTGTTCCACCGGCAGGACAGATCCAGCAGAGGTGGCGGCACAGTGGTATATAGTCGGGAGAGTGTTGCTTGAGGAGTCCTCAATATTGATTCCGGACCCCATGAAGTATCATGGCTTCAGGTTAAACATGGGCAAGGAAACCTCCTACTGATTACCACATACCGTCCTCCCTCAGCTGATGAATTAGTACTCCTCCATGTTGAACAACACTTAGAGGAAGCACTGAGGATGGCAAGGGCACAAAATATACTCTGGATGGGGGATTTCAATGTTCACCACCAAGAGTGGCTCAGCAACAGTACTACTGATCAAGCTGGTCGGGTCCTAAAGGATATAACTGCTAGTCTGCCTCTGTGGCAGATGGTGAGGGAACCAACAAGAGGGAAAAACATACTTGACTTCATCCTTACCAATCTGCCAGCTGCAGTTGCATCTGTACATGAAAGTATCGGTAAGAGTGACCATTGCATAGTCCTTGTGGAGATGAAGTCCCGCCTTCACATTGAGAATAACTTCCATCGTGTTGTGTGTCAATATTACTGCGCTAATTGGGACAGACTTCGCTCAGATCTAGTAACTCAAGACTGGGCATCCATGAGGCGCTGTGGGCCTTCAACAGCAACAGAATTTACTTCAGCACAATCTGTAACTTCATTGCCCAGCATATACCCCACTCAACCATTACCATCAAGCCAGGGGATCAACCCTGGTTCAATGGAGAGTGCAGGAGGGCATGCCAGGAGCAGCACCAGGCATAACTGAAGATGACGGATCAACCCAGTGAAGCCACCAAACAGGGCTACTTGCAAAAGCAGCAAGAGATAAACAAAAGCCAAGTGATCCCAGAACTAATGAATCAGATCTAAGCTTTGCAGTCCTGCCACATCCAGTCATGAATGGTGGCGGACAATTAAACAACTCACTGGAGGAGGAGGCTCCACAAATTACCCCATCCTCAATGATGAAAGAGCCCAGCACATCAGTACAAAAGATAAGGCTGAAGCATTTGCAGCAATCTTCAGTGAGAAGTGCTGGGTGGATGATCCATCTTGGCCTCCTCCAGTGGTCCCCAGCATTACAGATACCAGTCTTCAGCCAATTTGATTCACTCCACATGATATCAAGAAATGGTTGGAGACACTGGATACTGCAAAGGCTACGGGTCCTGACAATATTCCAGCAATAGTACTGAAGATTTGTGCTCCAGAACTTGCCGCTCGCTGAGCCAAGCTGTTGCAGTACAGTTACAACACTGGCATCTACATGGCAATATGGAAAATTGCCCAAGTATGTCCTGTACACAAAAAGCAGGACAAATCCAACCTGGTCAATTATCGCCCCATCAGTCTACTGTCGATCATCAGTGATGGAAGATGTCATCAACAGTGCTATCAAGCAGCACCTGCTCAGCAATAACCTGCTCAGTGATGCCCAGTCTGGGTTCTGCCAGGGCTGCTCAGCTCTTGACCTCATTACAGCCTTGGTTCAAACATGGACCAAAGAGCTGAATTCCAGAGGTGAAGTGAAAGTGACAACCCTTGATATCAAGGCTGCATTCGACCGAGTGTGGCATCAAGGAGCCCTAGCCAAAACTGGAATCAATGGGTATCAGGGGGCAAGCTCACCGGTGGTTGGAGTCATACCTGACAAATAGGAAGATAGTCGTAGTTGTTGGAGGTCAATCATCTCAGCTCCAGGACATCTCTGCAGGAGTTCCTCAGGATAGTGTCCTAAGCCCAATCATCTTCAGCTGCTTCATCAATGACCTTCCCTCCATCATAAGGTCAGAAATGGGGCTGTTCACCGATGATTGAACAATGTTCAGGACCGTTTACGATTCCTCAGATACTGAAGCAGTCCGTGTTCAAATGCAACAAGATCTGAACAACATCCAGGCTTGGGCTGACTAGTGGCAAGTGACATTTGTGCCACACAAATGCCACGCCATGACCATCACCAATGAGAGACAATCTAACCACCACCCCTTGACATTCAATCATGTTACCATCACTGAAATTCCCACTATCAACATCATGGGGGTTATCATTGACCAGAAACTCAACTGGACTCACCACATAAACACAGTGGCTACAAGTGAAGGCCAGAAGCTAGGAATAATGCGGCGAGTAACTCACCTCCTGACTCCTCAAAGCCTGTCCACCATCTAAATGGCACAAGTCAGGAATGTGATGGAATACTTCCCAATTGCCTGGATGAATGCAGCCCCAACAACACTCAAGAAGCTTGACTCCATCCAGGACAAAGCAAGCCGCTTGATTAGCACTGCATCCAAAAGCATTACCGATGCTCAGTAGCACCAGTGTGTACTTTCTACAAGATGCACTGCAGAAATTCACCAAAGATCCTCAGACAGCACCGTCCAAACCCACGACCACTTCCAATAGAAGGACAAGGGCAGCAGACATGTCGGAACACTACCACCTCCAAGTTCCCCTCCAAGCCACTCACCATCCTGGCTTGGAAATATATCACTGTTTGTTCACGGTCACTGAGTCAAAATTTTGGAATTGCCTCCCTTATGGCACTTTGGGTCAACCTACATCACGTGGACTGCAGCGATTCAAGAAGGCACCATCTTCTCAAGGGCAACTAGGGACAGGCAAGAAATGCTGGCTCGGCCAGCGACACCCCACATCCCACAAATGAATAGAATGGCTACCTTCACTACAGCTCTTAATACCCCACATCCTGCAAAGGACTCCATCCCATTCTCCTAATCCGTTCGCCTAAGTCGCATCTGTTCGAATGATGCTACCTCCTGATGATGAAGAGTGCAAACCCGTAACGTCGACTTTCCGGCTCCTCTGACGCTACCTGACCTGCTGTGTACCTCCAGCTCAACACTGTGCTGACTTTGGCATACACGCCATACTGCACTATAGCCCAGACGAAGCGCCATCCGGACTTATCTATCTATCTGTCTATCTGTCTATCTATCCATTTTTCTTCTTTCTTTCCGTCTTTCTTGCTTTCTCTCCGTCCATGGATACTGCCTGACCCGCTGTGATTTCTCAGCATTTAAAGTTTCCAGCATCTGCACTAACTTGCTCCGTCAACATCAGTGAGGCGGAGAAAACGGTCGCCTCACCCATGACTGGCTTGAAGGGCTGTCAATCACCCGGAGGCGGTGCCTGGGCGGGCGGAAGTTCTCCCCAGGCCGGAAGTGAGCCGTGGGGTGGTTGTTGCCGCCGCTGAGGGGGAGTACGCGAGGCGGGTGAGAGCAGGCGCGAGGGCAGTTTGGGGGCGCGCGCCGCGGCCGTTTGGTGGCGGGGCCTCCAACTGTCCAAGATGGTCCCGCGCGGTAACTGAAGCCGTAGGGCTGTGTTGAGTGTATTAGGTGGTGCGTTATACTTGATGATCCAACCTCCAGGAATGCGTCCCACTGGGGCTGGCAGTTTTGTGGTTTTGGTGGGGTCGAGAGAGTGAGCGGGCTTGTAGTCCCTGTCTTTCCTGGGTCAGTTCTCTCCGTGGGATTAATGTTGTTTGAGGGAATTAAGTGTCTTCAGTTTATCTCGGAGGTGTAAAGCTCTTCACGTGGGAAGCTTTATCTGTTCCAGTTGCTAGAAGGATTTAGGCTGGTTCTGTATAGATCCTGGATATCTTCTGACTATGATTTTAGGGTAGTCTAGCCTATTGGTAGGTCGTTGCAGTCCTGTTATCATGCACATTGACAACAGCTTTCATTTTTGTAATACTTCTAATATAGTCATATGTCCCAAGACCATTCACAAGGGAGTAAACTGCCTTGGCACTGAGCTAAGGCAGGAGCCATTAGGGCTATGAAACTTGGTGAAAGTGGTAGATATTGCAATGAGTTGGAAGGACTTCCAGTACTTGGAGCTTATGCATGGCTGTTAGTGTTGCAAGTTCACAGGGCCAGAGGTGGAATTTGTAGGGCTGGTGAAAATGGACGACAATAAGCATATCTGTGTGGAGTTTGCATGTTCTCCCTGTGTCTGTGTGGATTTCCACTGGGTTCTCTGGTTTCCTCCTATAGTCCAAAGACGTGCAAGTTAGATGGATTGGCCATGCTAAATTACCCATATTGTCCAGGGATATGAAGGTTAGGCATGTTGGCCATGGGAGGTGTATGGTTGTAAGGGATGGGTGGGGTCATGGGTCTGGGTAGGGTGATCTTCAGAGGGTTGGTATGGACTTATTGGGCCAAATGGCCTGTTTCCGCACTGTGGGGATGCTACAACATATTGATGAGTAAACCAGTGTTTGATGTAAATCAGCGCACCTGCCTCTTTCCTCGTCCATTCTGATCAGAATCTTGTTCTTATCAGCAGGATCTGCTTCTCCTTTCTCAGTGTTGCAGGCCTGGATTTCCACCTGTATGTTATCAGTAGGAATGCAACTCTAACTAAACAGAGACAAGGAAATATCAGTGGGGAAACTGAGAAGAAGGAAATGGGAGGGGAGTTAATGAAAGAGAAATTGATGGTAGTGCGAAAGAGAGACAAAACAGAAGTTGCTGGAAAAGCTCGGCAAGTCTGGCAGCATCTGTCAGAGTTAGCATTTCAGGTCTGGTCCTCAGAACTCCAGTTCAGCTTCTGTTTTTGTTCCTGATTTACAGCATCCACAGTTCTTTTGATTTTTATTTGGTGAAAGAGTGTTGCATATAGGTGATAACGGAAGGAATCATAAAAGAGCATTGTTCTGGCGAGAGCTTGGGAATGATGATTTTAGGTGAGAGAGGAAGGACAGTAATGCATATGAGATAATGGGAAGATTAGAATAAAAATCTCCAGCGAGTATTCAGAATGCAAGCCTCACTAGGATATAGTGGATTAACAGTGCCTCCTTAATCTTGACATCTTCAAGGGAAAGAAAAAGTGAAATGATATCTGGTGTAGGCAGTTTGGTTTGAAGAAGAAATTTTCGAAGGATATGGGTTGCTGAGTTGGATTATCTTGGGTCTGATTTTGTTAGCATGCCTGTTTGCTCTGCATTTAACATTGATGTTTGAGAATGGCATGTATGTATCATACTGAGTTCACTTTGTTGTCCATTCCTCATTGTAAATGACCACTTTTCATCTTTGAGACAAAAGTAATAGCAGCATGTTTGTGCACTTCCTTGATGTTGACATCACACAGTACACTACACAAGGTAGTAATCATCAGCACTTACTTGGCATATCTTCCCATGCTGAGGGAGTGGCAGCACTCACATTGTTCCCCCAACAGATATGCTAATTCAACCAAGACTAGGGATTAAACCTGGGATCTTTGCCTGGATGAATCATCCCTTTACTAAATGAGGTTGTTGAACCATTCATGGGGATCCTCTAACAATCTTTGTACATGAGTACATCACACAAGGTACCTTTTCGCTGCACCTGCAAGAGGTGCAACAGCTGTCCCCACACCTCTCCTCTCACTTCTGTCAAAGGCCCAAAGCAATCCTTCGATCTGGCAGATTCACCTGCACCTCATCCAACCTTAGCTATTGCATCCATTGCTCCTGAAGTGGTCTCCTCTACAGGGGAGACCAAACGCAGGCTCAGGGACTGGTTCGCAGAGTATCTGCACTCTGCACACAACAACCAACCCGACCTTCCAGTTGCCATTCATTTTAGTTCCCCCTTGCACTTCCCTGACGACATATCCATCCTTGGCCACCTCCACTGTCAGAGTGAGGCCAAGTGTAAACTGTAGGAAGAACACCTGATATTTTGCCTTGGAAGCTTAACATTGACTTCACCGGCTTCAAAATCCCTCCACCCCCAACCTTATCCCATGTCCAGACCACCGCCTCCTGATGTGACCTAACCTGTCCATCTTCCTACTCATCTATCAGCTCCACCCTTCCCACGGATGAATTACAATAACCCCCTACCTGTCACCATCTCTCCTACCTTCTCCCCGCCTTACCCTATTTATCTCTTGTCTCCCCTCCCCTTTCCCAGTCCTGACGAAGGGATTCGGCCTGAAATGTTGACTTACTTTCTCCTTGGCTGTTGTTTGACCTGTTGTGCTTTTCCAGCCTCCCACCTATAGACTTTGCTTCCAGCATTTGCAGTCCTTAATGTTTCCAAATCTTTTGACATGAATTTGAAGATTACTTAAGAATCTAGGCATTCTTTTATTAGGATGACTTCAGTAGTAAGGTGTTTCTTCAAAATTTAATTAAGTGTACATTTGAGACTGTTTTCCTGGAATGATTATTTCATTATTTGCATGCTGTGCCTGCACATCCTGGGTGGATAACTTGCTTTTAGATTTGTGAATGTTGCTTTCAAACTGACTGCTCAGAAATGCATTTTGACACTCTCTGGCAGGTCTGTCAGCATCTGGATGGTGTTTGAGATTTATAAACAAAAAGCATGAAGCAAATTACAGAAGGAGCTGTTTGTCTTTAGAAGCATAAGTCACTAACATGATTTAAAAGAAAATTATCTACTACTTCAACTAAATGAGTTGCAAGTACAAAGAGGAAGGGTTGCAATTATCATCTCTTTTGTGCCCTGTTTATGGGGAAGAATAGAACTGGATTAGCCGAGCAGCTTCTCAAGTATGTTTTAACGTTGTTTGGTCATGGACTAGAAATATGTATCGACTATTTCCGTACCTTGGTTCTGTAGTCCCTGATACTTTTTTGCATATTAGTTTTGAATTTGTTAACAGACCTAGTGTCAGCAGCATCTGAGCAGTGAGAGTTCCAGATTTTCATTGCAGTTTGCATGCAGAAGCATATCTTGAAATTCCCTTCATGGCCTGGGTCTAGATATTATACCCCCTAGTTCTGCATTTGCTCACCAGCGGAAATAGTTTCTCTCTATTAATTTGGCTGTTTACTCATTCATGGGTGTTGCTGGCAAAGCCATTAAACTTATTACTTATGTTTAATTGCTTCTGATCAGCTGCTTTGCACCATGCCAGTTTGTAAAGGTACTACCCAGGTTATTAGTAGAAATTCCAGGATTTTATTCTGTTGGATGGTGGGTGATATTTTCCCAAATTAGGGTTGTGACTTGGAATGTAAACTTGCAAGTGGTGATATTCTTGCACCTGATATTCTATCATGTGTTATGACACAGGGATAGCAACCCAAACCAAATGAGCCTCACTATCATTAGGTTCACATTGCAGTGAAATTAGACCATTCAATAACCCTCAAAATTGCCCTGTTGTCACTAACCAGACTTTATGAATTACATATCTTAGACACCAAGTTTTTTAATTAAACAAAAAAAAAATTACTAATAACATAACTTTATCAGAACACTGAAACAATATGATAATCTAAATTGTAGATACTTAGAGCTCAATCATATTTGATCATAACTCTCACACTCTCTCAGGCATTGTTAAGGGATAAATAAAAAAAAATTACCATTTTAATAAACTTTCAGACAATGGATGCCAGGCCTTCATGAAATCTATGGACAGTTGTTTGGTCACAGGCAAGTAGAATCGTTTACCTTGTTTTAATTCCAAAGTTACTGGTTAATGCAGACAGTTTCAGCAGACTTTGAGAAATGTTCACTGATTCAACAATTTGAAAACATGATAGAAATTTAGAGAGTGCAAAACACAGCAGCAGTCTCCTAAGCTGAAGCTTCCAGAAATCACTGTCCTCAAGTCTCGTCACAGCAATTTTTTTTCCCTTTCCCATCAAAATTCTCTGTGGGTGGCTGGTTAGTCTTAGCCCTCCCTTGCTTGCCCAATTCAACATTCAACCAGCTGCCAGCCCTGAGTCTAGCAACAGCTTGGTTCTGATTCATCAACAGTGTTCTTAGAATAGTAATTAAGTTGCATTATGTTCAAGGTCGGTTCCCAACAACAAACATCTGTCTCTGTTTTCTTTTCCTTCAAACAATGCTGCTCAAAGTGACATTCTGAACTGCCACTCTCAGGCCCAAACCATAAAAAGGAGAAAAATACTGAAGGCCTCTACACATTTCTCAAAATATGTAGGGCTTGGACTTGTTGCTGCCCAACAAATTGCCTGCAATATCCCCAAACACACAGGAAAATTCAATCATGGGGACAGCCAATCTGAAAATTGGATCTGAGGCTGTTGGGCCTGGCGCTTCAGGCGTTGTTGTGTGAACCTAGATGGTCTGAGGAATGGGGTTGCAAGGGTGGAGTTTGGGATTTGGTCAGGAAGAGGGGCTAAGAGTGAAGGGAGGGAGGTGAAATAACTCCACAGAGGCTGGTATCCTGTCACCAAGTCACCCTTTATTTATGGAAAGTCCATGACACTGATCTTGCTCCCTCAGAGCCAACACTGAGTGTCAAAATGTCTGACTCTCCTATTCTTATCTGTCAGCCAGGGCTCCCTGATTGGACCATATTAACAGCCCCAGTCAGGGAACTCGTAATCTGAGGACCACCTGGCTGACCCCGTTACAGGCACTACAGGAGGTAGCTACTCGAGAGGCCGCAAAAAAGAAACATTGGTTTTTAAACCTCTCAAAGCAGGAATACCTAGCTAACTAGGCACGGGGATACTTAATTCTTTGCCAATGGATGGAGTCTGTAGCTCACAACTGCAGGAGTTCGGGAGCTAGTAATTGAGGGGTGTGGGTGCGGAGAATGTAGTGAAGGCTATTGTAATGAACATTGTCAACAGGATAATTTAATATAACTTCTTTTATTTAATAAAGATTTGTTTTGCCATCTCAACTTCTCATGCTGAGAGTTACTTGTGATGCAGTGACTATTATTGACTAACGTGCAGCAATTTAGCTGTGATCTTGCCAGTTTACAGGAAGTATTTTGGGTGGTGGCTTTTTGCATAGATGCGTTGGTTTTTTTTAAATAAAAAACACATTGCTAACTTTTATGCTTGTTGTCTTGCACAAGTCTAAGAAATTTGGAACATTGATCAATTCTCCTAATTTTGTTTTGAGTGAGTCTAAATCCTCCATATATCAAGGCACCATATTTTTACTATGTGACTACATCACCTGTTGAAAGAGTTGGTGACAATGGAAAAGAAGGCCCTGAAAACAAAGAAGCAGCCCCTAAGAAAATTTTGAGGAGGACTGGAGATGGAGGTGGTAATATTTTGATCCTTGCTCTTCTAGGTGGTAGAAAATATTGGTTTGGATACTGTTGTTGAAATTAGGGAGTCAGAGTGCATCTTGTAGATAGTACACATTATAATTGAAGTACATCAATGTTGGAGGGACTAAATGATTAAAGTGGTAGATAGGGCTAATCAAGTAGAGTCCTTTGCCTTGAAGGACATTGAATTTTTTTTTGTGCTGCATTAAACTGAGCTCATCCAGGCAAGTGGGGAGTCTTCAATCACACTTGTCTCTTCTTATAAATTAAGGAATTTGTAGCTTGTGAAGTTGGGTTTCTGTTCAATAGTGGACTCCGCTTGTTGATCTGAAGGGGATTCAGCAGTGAAAATGCTTTCATGGTTAGATTCTCTTGTTGGAGATGGTCATTACTTGGTATTTGTGTGTCCTCGCTGTTACTTGTCTCTATCAGACTAAGACTGATAAGAAATTTGATTGGGAATCAGGTTAGCTCCTTGAAGAAGAGGAGCTAACTTCATTACTAAGAAAGATGTCAAAGGATGTTGTGACTGAGTATGATTTCTAAGATCTGAGTGGGCTGCTGTGCCAGTGTTGGAAGCTCTGTCTTTGTTTTTTCTGCAATTTAATGTGCAATTTATAGTTTGCTTGACCAAGATTTGCCTGTTCATTCATGTTTAACAGATTGATTCTAGATGTATCAGGGTTGTCGTATTTTGGCTTGACAAGCTGTTTACTTTATTGGAGTCAAATAGAGACAGCTCATACTTCTGTCTAAAAACCACTCTTCAAAAAAAAAGCCGGGACAAAATACACTTCTTGAAGCCATAGTTTCATCACAAACTTCTCAGAATCTGAGCTAGAATTGGATACTGAAAGGATACTCTGAAGTGCTTGCCTAAAATATCACCCAGAAAATCTTAAACAGTGTAAAACCTAGTCTAACTTTAGGGTAATTGCATAACTCGCACCACAGTCTCCGACCTATCCCAGCTGTAACTTGTCCAATTTATCACATCTTGCTCTCTTATTTCAAATGCAATTCTAAGAATAGTATGGAAACAAAAAGAACCACAAATGAAATAAATACCTATAGCAAAACATTGTGGCTTGGATATTCTGATGAGCTGATGGTCGCTGGAGTTCTGCATTTTGAAGTGAATAGATGGAGCTTTACTCTTGAAGGTTCTTTGTCTGACCTCAATCCTTGATGCTGATGGAGTTCCTGAAATGGGAACTTTTTTAGTTAGTGCTAAATAAGCATAGAAGTCACAGATGCAATACATGATCTAATTTTGGTTTTACTTATTTAAAATTTAGTTTTCATGGTTACTGCAGCTGAGAAAAATAAATGCTATATCAAGGGGTCTCAAGTTTTTGGCCTTTGTGGAAGTTTTGTGCATTGTGGGGGTGCTCAGAGGGTGTCATATGTTTTTTAAAAAAAAAATTAAGCTTGCATCAAATAATTCAGCATTAAGGACAGCAGTTTTCAAACATTCCGCCTATGAATTTCAGATTGGCTTGCACGTGATCTATGAAGTGAAGTAGGGAGACAGGAAGAGGTTATGCTTATGATGCTGGAGCTTGCTTAAGTGGAGCATGAATATTTGGCTGAATTGTCTATTTTGGTGCTTTGTGCTGCAGACTGTGCTTCTGTACTTTGTGTAATGTAATGTTTTATGTGTTTTCATTATACAGATTTGAAATAGCATAATAATGCCTTTTGTACATCATAGAATCATAGAATCCCGACAGTGTGGAAACAGGCCCTTCAGCCCAACAAGTCCACACCGACTCTGAGCATCCCACCCAGACCCAGCCCCCTATAAACCCACCTAATCTACACATCCCTCAACACTATGGGCAATTTTTCATAGCCAATCCACCTAGCCTGCACATTTTTGGACTGTGGGAGGAAACCGGAGCATCTGGGGGAAACCCATGCAGACACGGGGAGAATGTGCAAACTCCACACAGACAGTCGCCTGTGGGTGGAATCGAACCCGGGTCCCTAGCGCCACGAGGCACCTGTGCTAACCACTGAGCCACCTTGCCGTCCCGTGATATGTTGCTATTCAAATTTGCAATTACTACTTTGCTA
>NW_025968132.1:0-25000 GCF_021869965.1 Rhincodon typus
ACATAATGAATGGTAAGACTCTGGGAAGCACTAAGGATCAGAGGGATGCTGGCGCACGTGTCCACTGATCCCTTAAGGTATCAGAAGAGGTGGATAAAGTGGTTAAAAAGGCATATGGGACACTTGCCTTTAAACTAAGCCACGGGCAATAAAGAGCAGGGAGGTGATGCTGGAACAGTGTAAGACATTGGTAAGACCACAGTTAGAGTTATTGTGTTCAGTGCTGGTATCCACATCATAGGAAGGATGTGATTGCACTGGACAGGATGTAGAGGAGATTTTTCAGGATCAAAAACAGAAGTTGCTGGAAGCTCAGCAGGTCTGGCAGCATCCATGAAGAAAAATCAGAGTTAACGTTTCAGGTCTGGTGACCTTTCCTCAGAATGGAAGTAACTTCTATTTTTGTTCCTGATTTACAGCATCCACAGTTTTTCAGTTTAGATTTATCAGGATGTTGCCTGGACTAGAGACTTTCAGTTATGAAGAGAGACTGGACAGACTGGGCTTGTTTTCCTCAGAGCAGAGGAGATTGAGAGGGGGCAAGATTGAGATGTATATAATTATGTGGTTAGACAGGAAGAAACTTTTCATCTTGATGGACTGATCGGGGGCATAGATTTAAGGAAAGGACAAAATGTTTAGACAAGACATGAGGAAAATGTTTTCCACCCAGAGGATGTTGAGAGTTGGGAGCTCGCTGCCTGTAAGGGTGTTAGAGGCAGTAAACCTCATAACATTTAAAAAGTGTTTAGATGTGTACTTGGTGATGACAAGGCAGAAAAGCTATCAGCAGAATGTTGGAACTTAGAATTAGAAAAACATCCTAGGTGAAAAACCGAAAGAACTGCGGATGCTGGAAATCAGAAACAAAAACAGAAATTGCTGGAAAAACTCTGCAGGTCTGGCAGCATCTGTGGAAAGAAAGGAGAGTTAACGCTTCAGGTACAGAGACCCTTCTTCAGGACTGATGGTAACTAGGAAACGATTATTTTTTATGCAATAAAAAGGGTGGGGAGAGGGGAGAATGAGTAAATGATAGGTGGAGATGGGGCCCAAAGAGATAGAAAACACAGCCGGACAGAAAAGGAGTGGATAACAGTCACCATAGAAGAATGAATAGCTGCTATTGGGAGCTATTAGTGCCTAACAATGGGTTGTCTGTAATAACAGACCATGAGATAATAAGGCCTGGCGTGCGGGGGTGAGGGAAAACATGGAAAATGTGTACAAGCCCTGAAGTTGTTGTACTCGATATTGAGTCCAGAAGGCTGTAGAATTACCAAGCAGAAAATTCGGTGCTGTTCTTCGAGTTTACATTGAACTTCACTGGAACACTGTAGCAAGCTGGAGACAGAGATGTTGGCCAGGGAACATGGTGCTGTGTTGAAGTGTCAGGCAACCGGAAGCTCAGGGTCTTTTTTGTGGACAGAACATAGGTGTCCTGCGAATTGAACCCAGGCGGTTGTTTTGGCTGGCAGAGATGCAATGGGCCTTTTTCTGGGCTGTCGGTCTCTATGACTCTCATGACGCTAAAAATAAAACAGAGAATAGCTTATTGCAATGAAATTCATACAAAGTCCTGTGCTGGACCTTTTCTCAAGTCTTGCCAACATTATCCACAGGCTGAGTCCATTAACTTTTCATAGAGTTAAGCCAAGGATTCATGACACCATCTGGTAGCCATGCCTACAGAAGCAATCTGAAAAGATGGTTAGGCACGGTTTTTACCAGATGGCCTTATTATGAATTCTTGGCTGAGGTCCAAGATGGTCTCAACAAAGTAGGTATTGTTGACATAGCACGCAAGGAAGAGGTTGTTTTATTTGGATTCATATCTTTATTACCTTCTATAATAACATCATTTTCTTTGAGGAGTTTTCAATACCTGTGTTTTGTTTTACATAAGATTAAATGATGCTTTGATACAATGAATAGCTATGCGATATTGATAGCTTTATGAAAAGATTAGAAGGGAATGTTGAATGGCTGTTCTACTTGATTCTGGACTAAACCTGCCTCATAGTTCTCAACTTCTCTCAAGATGCTGTGAACCACATCTCCTGTCAAAACCAGCCCAACTCCATTAATATTGTGGAGGGGATTTGAAATGCTCAGCATCAGAATGGAGCCAGCAAGGACAGGACTGCTGTGTCTGTGTTGGTTACTCTACCATTATCCACAAAGGACTCAGCCTGATTCCATGAAAGTCTGGGCCTAAAATTGTACATAATGTTCCAGGTGTAGCCCTGTACTGTGTTATAGCAAGACCTTTTGGCCATACGTTCAGCTCCATGTTGCAGTTGGTGCTGCTGATAAGTAACCTCAAACTCCATCAGTTGGCTGCTATTCCTCGGCCACATGCCGCTTGGCCTCATGTTTTCTTGACTCCTATTCTCTTCCAAATCCCACCTCTTCCTCCTACTTCAAAGATGGGGATGGTCATCTCTCCTTTGAAAGAGCCAGTTCAGATCTGATGGCTGAATGGTCACCTGCTATGATGTAGCCTTTCTTTGAATCCTCCGCAGCACCAATCTTCTCTGATATGCTTTATTCAGCAGAACACCATAATTTGGAAGCCCTTGCTGAGGCAGACTGAAGATGTATTAAGGTACTACAATTGCCTTCTCAGCATTCTGATAGTTTGCTCAATGATCCCTCATGCTCATGATTTCTGTTGTACCATGTCCATAAGTCTTAGGACATCCAAAACTCTTCTGTCTTAATTCATGCTGAATCCCAATTATCCCTCACCTACTTTCTTGCTGAATTACACTGGCTCCCAATCCCGTAGTGTACTGATTTTAAAATTTTAGTCCTTGTTTTCAAATATCTCCATGGCCTAGCTCCTCTCTGTGATTCTCTCCAGTCCCACAACCCCCAAACAATCTTCTGCAATCATCTAATACAATCAGCCCCATGAATGTCCTGAGTGTTAGTCTATCCACCATTGGTAGCTGCCTGCATTGCAACTGGAATTCCGTCCCTAATAGCATTGTGGGTCAACCCACAGCAGGTGGACTGCAACGGTTCAAGAAGGCAGATCACCCTCAGCCTCTCAAAGGCAACTAGAGATGGGAAAGAAATGCTGGCCCAGGCCGTGACGCTCACATCCTGCAAATGAATAGGGGAAAAAACAAGCCTCTGGAATTCCCTCACTAAGCCTCTCTGACTTACCCTCTTTAAAGGCAACTCTTTGACCATTAATTGATCCTAATATCTCTTGATGCTGGTTTGCGCCTTTTATAACTAAGATGCAATAAATATCAGTTGCTATTTGATAAAGTTTCATACAGGAGACATCAGCCATATCCTGAGTTACGCTGGAGTTGTGAAGATCTGTGGTGGATGGAACTGGAACAAGATGAAGACCTCACAGCTTTGTGGCAGCTGTATGATAATCCCTCTTGGTTACTCATCAGCTGACTTATTGGATGCTGTTGGTTGGTTGACAATGACTGAATTCCAAGACTCCCTACATTGATGTGAACTCCACATCGAGGACCATCTCATTCTGACTGAGCTCCTCAGTAGTAAAGTGAGTACAGCTAGCTGCCCTCAAAGCTGGTATTGGTCACCTGTGAAATGTATTTGTGGGCAGCAGACGGAGAAACGTGATTGATTCATGACCTTAAATGGTACAGGAATCAAAAAAATTCAAGACTGTTACGACCTTGACAATCTCTGACAATGCATGGTCACTTGATTCTTTCTGTTAGAGGCCTAGTTGCAGGAGACTGCAGATTCCAGCAATAACTGACTGTAATCAGAGCCTCCTGAGATACTATTGCTTATTCCTGCAGAGCATACTATGCAGACCTGGGTAATGAGTATTGGGGATATTGCCGCCTTCAATCTTCTATTTGTCTTTGTTGCCTCTGCCCTGTAGGTGTCTGACCAGGTTCAAGGTTCTGCAAGTGTGTTGGTGTTGTTTTCACCCCGACATTTGTTATCAGATCCTCGGTGGAGATGCTGCTGCGTTGCTGACAGGCTGACAGCAGAGAATCAGAGAATTGGGGTACAGTGCAGAAAGCTGTGTGCCTACACTGGCTCTTCATATGAGCATTATTGGCATTAGTTAATCTCCTGGTTTTTCCCCATACCCTTGCACACTATTTCTATCCAAATAACCATCCAGTGCCCTCTTGAAGTCACAGTTGAACCTGCCTGCATCAAGTCACCAGACAATGCATTCTATTCCCCAACTACTTGCTGTGTGGAAAGTTTTTTTAATCTCACATCTCCCTTGCTTCTTTTGCACATCACTTTAAATCTACACCCTCTGGTTCTTGTCCCTTTTTGAGTAGGAACAGCTTCTCTCTATCTACCCTATTCAGCCCGCATGATTTTAGAAACCTTTATCAAATCTCCCCATAGACTTCTACTCTCCAAGGAGAACATTCCCAGCTTCAATCTATCCTTGTCACTGATGTTTCTTGTTTCTGGAACCATTGCTCTGTACTCTCTCCAATGTATTCACATCTTTCCTCTAATGTGGCACCCACAACTGTACACACTGTTTCAGCTGAAGTCTAACAAGTGTCTTGTACAAGTTCAACATCACCTCCTTGCTCTTATATTCTGTGCCTCTATTAACAAAGCCAAGGGTACTGTACGCTTCACTTACTGCTGTCTCCACCTGTAACCTCAATGATTTGTGCACATATACTCAGGTCCCTCTGGTCCTACACCCCCTTTAGAATTGTACCCCCTTTTCAATGTTTTCCTTAGTGCATCACCTCACACTTCTCTGCTTTGGGCTTCATCTACCACTTATCCATCCACTCTACCAACTTGTCAATGTCCTTTTGGATATCTACACGTTCCTCCTCTCAGTTTACAATTCTTCCACATTTGGTGTCATCTGCATACTTTATACTATTCCCTCCACACTAAATCCAGAGTATTAATGTATATCAGGAAAATCAGGATCCCAATGACCCCTGGAGAACTCCATTACAAATCCTTTTCCAACGCAAAAGTTATTAATTGACCATTATCCCCTGTTTCCTATTCTTCAGTCAATAATGTATCCACATTGCTACTGCCTCTATCACACCATGATTTACAACTTTACTCATAAGTCTGTTGTGTGGCACTCTATCAACTGCCTTCTCAAAAACCATGTATACCACATCCACAGCATTACCCTCATTGAATCGTTCTGTTATTTCTTCAAAAGACTCCAAGGTAGGTAAACTCTTTAGAGATCCATGCTAACTCTTCCTCATCAACCATATGATACAATACAGCACAGGGACAGGCCCTTCAGCCCATCAAGCCTGTGCTGATTCCTGATCCTTGTTTAGACCTGTTACTTATTACCCATGTGGGGTAACTATCCCTCTGTCCATGTGTCTATCAAGATATGCCTTAAATGTGGCTAACGTGCCTGCTTCCACCACCTCCACTGGCAGTGAGTACCAGGCACCCACCACCCTCTGTGGGAAAATATTTCCCCACACTTCTTCCCTAAACTTTCCCTCTATCACTTTAAATTTGTGCTCTCTTATAGTTGACCATTCCACCCTGGGAAAAAGCCTCTGACTATTGACCCTATATCGACTCATAACTTCGTAGATCTCTAACAGGTTTCACCTCAACCTCTGTCTTTCCAGTGAAAACGATTCGAGTTTATCCAAACTCTCCTCATGACTAAAACCATCCACACCAGGCAACATCCTGATGAACTTTCTCTGCACCCTCTCCAAAGCATCCACATCCTCGTGGTATGTGGCAACCAGAAGTATACGCAGTACTCCAAAAAAGGCCTAAGTAAAGTTTTGTACAGCTGTAATATAACTTGCCAACTTTTATTTTCAATGCCCCAGCTGATGAAGGTAAGCATGTTGTATGCCTTCTCAACCACCTTATCTACCTGTGTTGCCATTTCAGGAATGTATGGACCTGTACGCCCAGATCCCTCTGTATGTCAAATCTCCTAGGAGTTTCTCCATTTATTGTATAATTCACATCTGAATTTGATTTTCAAAAATGCGTCACCACGCATTAAGCCCCATCTGCCATTTCTTTGCCCAAAGCTGCAATCTATCTATATCCCACTGTATTCTTTGACAATCGTCCTCCCGATCTGCAATTCTGCCAATTTTGGTGTCATCCGCAAATGTTTTAATCAGACCACCTACATTTTCCTCCAGATCATCTATATATATTACAAACAACAAAGACGCCAGCGCTGATCCCTGCAGAACACCACTAGTTACTGATCTCCATCCTGAAAAGCACCCTTTCCCTACTACTCTCTGTCTTCTATGACCAAGCCAGTTTTGTATCCATCTAGCCAGCTCTCACAGATCCTCCATGAGACTCTAGCTTCTGTAGATGATGTACCTTATCAAATGTCTTACTGAAGTCTATGTGGACAACATGAACTGCCTTTCCCCCATCAATCATTCTTGTCACCTGCTCAACAAACTCAACCAAGTGACTTCACCTGACAAAGGAGCAGCGCCCTGAAAGCTTGTGATTTCAAATCAACCTGGCATCATGTGACTTCTGACTTTGTCCACCCCAGTCCAACACCCACACCATTTTCTGAAGAAGGGTCTAGGCCTGAAACGTCAGCTTTCCTGCTCCTCCGATGCTGCTTGGCCTGCTGTGTTCATCCAGCTCTACACCTTGTTATCTCAGATTCTCCAGCATCTGCAGTTCCTACTATCTCACCCACACCTCCACATCTTTTTTTTCGCTAAGCTGTTAATTTCCCCTGTCATCCAAGGTTCCCAAACCCTGCCACTCCCATCTTCATTTTCACAGGAACATGCCTGTTCAGGAATAATTGCTTCCAGAAATGCAGATCAAAGTCAAAAAAATCCAACATGAAAGAAATGACTTCTGTAATATTGGAAATGATGAGAGATTGAGCAGACTAGAAAATTTCTTAGAATGAAAGGTGATCTCATTGAAACGTTTCGGCTTCTAAGAAAGCACCATGGAATAAGGGATTAATGGAAATCAGGCAGTGACAATGACAGTGTAAATGAGCACTCAGAAGTGCTGAAACTGTGAGAGGTCTCTGAACATGACACTCATCATCATACGGTGTGATTGAAGACTTGTAACTATTATTTCATGTCTACATGCAGATTATTATCGGCGTAGAGCAGACTAAGGATAACAAATTAATACAACATGAAAGGGACCTAGACAAAGCAAGCATAAGATTAAGGGTAGACTGGGCCATGCCACAGACCTCTTCTCCATGGCCACCTCCAATGCATACAATTGCAGTCAAGAATTGAAAAAATCCACAGATGAAGGTCTGCAATCATCCAATCAGAACAAAACAAGACCAAGCACAAAGAGAAGTGGGACAAAAAACAAGAATGTTTATTTCTTTTCAATTCATTTATACGATGTGTGATGTTGCTGGCTGGCCAGGATTTATTGCCCACCTCTAGTTGCCATTGAAGGTGGTGTTGAGCTGCCTTCTTTTATGATTAAGGACGGATTTCCACAATTTTTACCCAGCAACTTGACGGAGTAGTGATATATTTCCAAGTCAGGATGGTGAGTGGTTTGGAGGGGAACTTGCAGGGGGTGGTGGTCCCATGTATCTGCTGCCCTTGTCCTTCTAGATGGAATAAATACCTGGAATTAGGACTCTAAAGATGACCGTGAATCCATGGCCAATTGTCAAGTAAGCCCATCTGGTTCACTAGTGTCCTTTAGGGAAGGAAACTGCCTTCCTTACCTGGTCTGGCCTACATGTGACTCCAGACCCACAGCATTGTGATTGATTCTTAACTGCCCTCTGGGCAATTAGGGATGGGCAATAAATGATACCTAGCCAGCAACACCCTCATCCCATGAATGAATAAAGAAAAAAAAGTTACCAATCCTCAGCCTACTTACCCATCTGATCAAGATTCCTCTGTAATTTTTGATAACCTTCTTCACTATCAATGATACCTCCTAATTTTGCATCATCTGCAAACTTACTAATCATGCCACGTACATTCACATCCAGGTCATTTTTATGTAAATAGCAAATAACAAATGTTCCAGCACCAACCCCTGTGGCACACCACTAATCATAGGCCTCCAAACCAAGAAACAACCTTCAACTATCATGCCTTCCTATCATCGAGCCAATTTTGAATCCAATTAGCTATCTTTCGAATTTTAAAACTGAAATTGTTTGATTTTTGTTAGGTAAGGGTGTTCAAAGTGGTGAAACTAATATGGATTAATGGAATTAAGGTACAGATGAGCTATGATTTAACTGAAAGATGGACCAGGTTTAAGAGATCAAATTGCCAGGGGAGGTATTGGCCTACTGGTATTATCGTTAGACTATTAATCCAAAAATTCAGCTAACATTCTGGGGACCTGGGTTCAAATCCCATCATGGGAATTTGAATTCAATAAAGTATCTGGAATGAAAGGTCCAGTGATAACTGTGAAAACATTGTTTATTGTCAGAAAAACCCATCTGGTTCACTAATGCCCTTTAGGGAAGGAAACTGCCATCCTTACCTGGTCTGACCTACATGTGACTCCAGACCCACAGCAATGTGGTTGACTCTTAACTGCACTCTGGGCAATTAGGGATGGGTAATAAATGCTGCCCTAGCCAGCAATGCCCTCATCCCGTGAACGAATAAAGGATAAAGAATAAAGTGATTGTCAGTTTGGAAGATGCCATCAGTGCTGGAGTGCACCATCACCCCAGTCGTTAATTTAATAAGTTTCTGTTTTGTTCTATATGTTTCCATTTGACTGTTAATTTGTGTTTGGTTTCAATATGTCAGCAAGGGCAGTTTCATTATTATTATTCTTGACTTCTTGTTTTCAACAAACAACAAAGGACAATCACAATCCAATCACGAAAGCAATCTTCTGCTTCCTGCCGAATTTTAGATTCAATTTTTTCCAAATGGTTCTGGATCTGACGTGTTCTTAGCTTCTTCACTCTGTGTTAAAAGCGTTTCTGAAGTCCACATAGACTGCATCCACTGTATTATCCTCATTGAATCACCTCCTCGAAAAACCCAATAAAACCTGTCAGACACGATCTCCCCTAACTATTGATTAATCCTTGCCTCTCCAAGTGGAGATTAATTGTGTTCCTCACAATATTTTCCAACAGTGTCCCGACGACTGATGTTTGATTCACGAGTCTCCAGTTCCTTGTTTATCCTTACCATCCTTCTAATAGTACTATGTTGGCGTCCTCTCAGTCCTCTGCCAGCTCTCCTGCCATCATCCAAGGTTCCCGTATCCTGCCATTTCTGTCCTTAATTTTCACAGGAACCTGCCTGCCCTGCATTCTAATCAACTGGTACTTAATAGAATCCCACATCCAATTCTAAGTCAAATAATTGCTTCCAGGAGTGCAGATCAAAGTCAAAATATCCAACATTGGAGCAGCACAGCGGCTCACAGCGCCAATGACTGGGGTTCAATTCCAGTCTCAGGCGACTGCCTGTGTGGAGTTTGTACATTCTCCCTGTGATAGCGTGGGTTTCCTCTTCATACTCCGGTTTCCTCCCACAGTCTAAAGACGTGCAGATTGGGTGGATTGGCCATGCTATATTGCCCATAATATCCAGGTATGTGCAGGATAGTTGGATTAACCATGGAAATGCAGGGATAGTGTAGGTGGGTGGATCTGGATGAGATGATTTTTGGAGGGTCAGTGTGGACTCGATGGGCCAAATGGCCTGTTTCCACACTGGGGATTCTATGATAACTCAATGATGATAAAAGAGCAGAGGAAGCTTTACTCCGTATCTAACCCCGTCCCTGTTCTGGGAATATTTGTTGGGGATAGTGTTGAAGGAACTTTATTTTCCATTTCCTTTCAGTTTTGAAAAAAGTTGAAGGTGCTGTTGAGGGAGTCTTGGTGAGTTTCTTCAGTACATTTTGTAGATAGTACACACTGCTGCTAATGAGCGTCAGTGGTGGAAGAAGTAAATGCTTGTGGGGGGGATATGGTGCCAATCAAGCGGGCTGATTTATCCTGGATGATGTCAAGCTTCTTGAGTGTTGTTGGAGCTGCAACCATGATGTAGAGGTGCCGATGTTAGACTAGGGTGGACAAAGTCAGAAATCACACGACACCAGGTTATAGTCCAACAGGTTTATTTGGAATCACACAAGCTTTCAGAGTGCAACCCCTTCATCAGGTGCAGTGAGAGAAGAGAGCACACAGACACAGAGTTGAATGGCAGAGAAATCAAGGGCAGAGAGGTCAAAAGATCATGCAACTGGTGTGAATGGAGTGTCAGATACCAAGTCTCTGCAGGTGATCAAGAGTGTTAGACTGTGTGTAAAGGGTGGCACATTGGCTCAGTGGTTAGCACTGCTGCTTCACAGTGCCAGGGACACAAGTTTGATTCCCGTCTCGGGAAACTGTTGTGTGGAGTTTGCCCGTTCTCCCCATGTTTGCGTGGGTTTCTGCCAAGTGCTTTGGATTCTTTCCTCAGTCCAAAGATGCGCAGACTAGGTGAATTGGCCATGCTAAATTGTCCCATAGTGTCCAGGGATGTGTAGGTTAGGTGTGTTAGCTATGGGAAATATAAGGTTAGGGGATGGGTCTGGGTGGGATGGTCTTCAGAAGGTTTGTGTGGACTTGTTGGGCTGAATGGACTGTTTCCATACTGTGGGGATCCTTTGATATCTTTCTGAAAGTGTTTATAAAGTCAATGTCAGTGCTGTGCTATCATGACAATCGGGCAGTGTGATAGGAAAATACAAAAGATGATATCTCAGGTCAGACACTGAATTGCAGGTGTGAGGCCTTGTTCAGAATCTGTCTCAGAGTTTGATTTGGAATCAGGCTGGTTTTATTTCAAAAGTTGCAATTTATAAGATGTCACACTGACTGACCGTGATTACAAATTGTGTGTTTTCTGAACAAAATAGAATGTATCAGCAAATAAACAAACATCTTGGATGAAATGATTCACCCATAAATGTGTGTGTGTGTGTGTGTGTGTGTGTGAGAGAGAGAGAGATGGTCAGTGTGAGCGTGTGTGTTTGAGAGAGAGAGAGAGTGTGTGTATGTGTGTGTGTGAGAGAGAGACAGAGAGTGTAATAAGTAATTCAAAACTGTACAAACTAAGATATAGAGATCATAACAATTTATCAAGGTGATGCTGTCAAAACAGGAAGATTTTACAGATACAGAACAGCATGGTGGGGTCGCATGTGGCATGACATGAACCCTAGATCACGGTTGAGGCCATTGTCGTGGGTATGAAACTTGGCTATCAGTCTCTGCTCAGCGATTCTGCATTATTGTGTATCTCGGAGTCCGCCTTGGAGGATGCTTACCTGAAGATTGGAGGCTGAGTGCCCTTGACCGCTGAAGTGGAATTTGGGCATCACTGTCCAGGCCAGCATTTACTGCATCCCTAATTTCAGCTCAGTCAACTACATTTCTGCAGGGTCTGAAGACACCTGTACGACAGACTAGGGAAGGAGTCAGATTTCCTTCCCTCAAGGACATTAGTGACTCAAATGGGCTTTAGTGACAACGGACAGTGTTTATTGGTCAGCATTAAGCTAGTTTTTGATTCCAATTCTGTTTTTTGTTGCGTTTAAATTTTACTATCAATCATGGTGTGATTTTAATCCACATCCCAGAATATTAACCTGGGGTTCTAGATTACTATATTACCACTACACCACTGCCTCTCAATAAACGGCAATTTCTCCCATTTACAATGAGGGGGCATTGAAAACCTTGGTCACCCACAGTGATAGGCAGGGAATCCAGCCACTCTCTTAACGAAAATCTATACAATTTCTAGTCACTCCTTATGGATATTTTTAAACAACTTGTTTGGAGATGTTATGACACACATTTGGAGCAGGTGAGACTTGAACCAAGTCCTTCCGGCTCAGAGGTACGAACACTACCATCACACCACAGGGGCTCTTTTAGTCTTCCCAAAATACAATATGTTCAATTTTTCAAAGTTTAGTTCCATTTGCTACTGTTCTGCCCATCTGACCAGTTCAACTATATCACCCTGAAATCTAAAGCTTTCCTCTTCATTTACCAGACCACTAATTTTGTGTTACCTGTGAACGTACTGATCATCTCTCCTACATTCATGTCTAGTTCATTAATGTACACAACAAACAGCAAGGGACACAAGCAATCTTCTGCTTCCTGCTAGAA
Source organism: Rhincodon typus (assembly GCF_021869965.1). Taxonomy (NCBI): domain Eukaryota; kingdom Metazoa; phylum Chordata; class Chondrichthyes; order Orectolobiformes; family Rhincodontidae; genus Rhincodon; species Rhincodon typus. The sequence continues at coordinate 12,152 of NW_025968132.1, forward strand.
GACCGATTTTAGATTCAATTTTTCCAAATTGTTCTGGATCCCATGTGTTCTTAGCTTCTTGAACAGTCTCTGTGTTAAAAACCTTTCTGAAATTCATATAGACTACATTCACGGTACTACCCTCATTTACACATTGAGTCACCTCCACAAAAAATCCAATGAAACCTGTCAGATGTTATCTTCCTGACTATTCTTGATAATCCTTGCCTGCCCAAGTGGAGGTTAATTCTATCCCTTATAATATTTTCCAATAGTTTCCCAACCATTGATGTTTGGTTCACTGGTCTGTAGTTCCCCATTTATCCTTACCATCCTCCTAACAGTACTATATTGGCTGTCCCCCCAGTCCTCTGGCAGCTCTCCTGTGGCCAGAGAGGATTTAAACAGGATCCTGGCAATCTCCTTTCTTCTCTCACACAGCAGCCTGGGAGACATCCAATGTTCATTCTAAACGTGGGCAACACGATTGCCTCGCAGCGCAGGGACCCAGGTTCAATTCTGTCTGCATGCACTTTCTCCCTGTGCCTGCATGGGTTTCATCTGGGTGCTATGGTTTCCTCCACAGTGCAGGGATGTGCAGGTTAGTTGGATTAGCCATGGCAAATACAGGGATAGGGTAGGATGGTGGCTCTGGGAGGGATGTTCTTTGGAGGGTCAGTGTGGATTCGATGGGCCAAATGGCCTGCTTCCATGCTGTAGGGATTCTTTGTGACTGCATGTGTTCAGCCTCTTTGAGGATTGGCACACATCATCATTGGCGGTCCCTTGCAGATGAAGATGACTCTCTTCCAGATGGCTGTACAGACCAATGTGGCTTCTGCAGGCTCTGTTACACTGGGTGGTCATGGGAAGGTGTGGGTGGGGCATTGGTGTGGTAACATGCTCCTTATGTTGTTTTTACCTGGTTTCCAATTTTTCCCAATGGCAGGTCTTGAGGTGCTCAATGCCTTCCTGGATGCGCTCACTCTACTTGGACTGTCTTGGGCCAGTGATTCCCAGGCGTCGATGGGAATGCTGCATTTTGCCAATGAGGCCTTGAAAGTATCACTGAAGCACTTCCTTTGTCCACCAGGGGCTCGCCTGCCATTTTGAAGCTGGGAACAGAGCACGGGCTTGGGGATTCTTGCATCGGTCATGCGGATGCCGTGTCCAGTCCAGCACAGCTGAAGGGTGGTCAGTGCCTCGATGCTGGCAAGATGCTGGTGTTGGTGCATCTGTCTTCCCAGCGGATTTACAGGATCTTACATAAGCACCCTTGAAGTGTCTGCTGTAGACAGCTCGCGTCTCAGAGCCATATAGGAGGCAGGGAACCATATGCCATTCACAGCCATTGACCCCTGGTTCCGGAAGCCATAGATACCTTGGAGATTCGCGCAGAAGAAATTAAAGTTAGCGGAGATAGTTTTTTTCAACCTGTGCTCCACGTGCGGAGATTTGCCAGGAGACAGCATGTATCAGGCAGCAGCAGCCATTATATAGGTGTGATTATCATTTCCTGTGATATCCTCCTGGGCCTGGCACTTCAGCTATGATGGAGGGAGGCTAGAATGTTCCAGAAGCAGCAGCTCTCAGGTTTAAGGAAGGCTTTCTTCACATTTGGTGGCTCACAGCGCCAGGGACCCAGGTTTGATTCGAGCCTCTGTGTGGAGTTTGCACATTCTCCCCATGTCTGCATGGGTTAGGGTGCTCCGGTTTCCTCCCACAGTCCAAAGATGTGCAGGTTAGGGTGGATTGGCCGTGCTAAATTGCCCATAGTGTTTATGGATATGCAGGCTAGGTGGATTAACCACAGGAAATGCAGGGATACAGGGATAAGCTGGGGGAAAGGATGCTCTTCAGTGGGTTGGAGTGGACTCATTGGGCCAAATGGCCTGCTTCCACACTGTAGGGATTCTATGATTCTAAAACAGTCAGCAAAATACTGCAAATTCATCTCCTTGGAAACAGGTTCACATACTGATTTGTATCCTTGGAAACAGGCTCTCACAGATCTTAGACTCCTTGGAAATGGGTTCTAACAGGATGCGTTCAACATTGTTGCTGAGATTCAAAGCAGTCAATAAAGTCACACACAACATAAGGATTTGGATCCAGATCTGAATCAGGATCAAGCTCCGCATCTGGATCAGGATCTGCTGGTGGCTGACTTAGACTAGGTGCAACAGCACGGTTATTGACAACCAGCCCCAAAGAGGTTATGCACTACAGGATGGTCAGGGTCGAAACTGACATCTATTTCAAGCCCACCAACTCCCACATCTACCTGGACTACACCTCCTCTCACCCACCTTCCTGCAAGAATGTGATCCCCTACTCCCAACTCCTCTGCCTCCGCAGCGTATGCTCCCAATCTGGCACACCCGACTCCCGCACATTCCAGATGTCCTCTTATTTCAAGGACAGTTACATCCCCTTTCCGATGATCAAAAATGCCTTCAACTGTATCTCTTGCATCTCCCACACTTCTGCCTTCACATCCCCTCCCCCTAACAAAAATAAAGACAGAATTCCCCTTGTCCTCACATATTACCCCACCAACCTCTGCGTCCAACGTATCATTCTCCGCCATTTCCGCCACCTACAATCCGACCCCACAACTAAAGATATACTTCCCTCCCCACCCCTATCTGCCTTTCATAGGGACCACTCTCTCCACGACTCCCTTGTTCGCTCCACACTCCCCACTAACCCACCACGCCTGGCACCTTTCCCTGCAATCGCAGGAACTGCTACACCTGCCCCTACACCTCCGCCCCTCATCCCTATTCAAGGCACAAAACAAGCCTTCTACATCAGACAGATGTTCACCTGCACATCCATCAATGTGGTCTACTGCATCCACTGATCCTGATGTGGCCTCCTTTACATCGATGAGGTGAAGCAGAGGCTCAGAGACTGTTTTATAGAGCACCTGCACTCTGTTCACAACAAACGACAACACCTTCCAGTGGCGAACCATTTCAACTACCCCTCCCACTCCCTGGGTGACATGTCCATCCTGGGCCTCCTCCAGTGTCACAATGATGCCACCCGCAAACTGGAGGAGCAGCACCTCATATTCTGCCTTGGGAGCCTACAGCCCAATGGTCTCAATGTGGACTTTACCAGTTTCAAAATCTCCCTACCCCGGCCTCATCCTGTGACCAACCCTCCCTCTCATCAACCCTCCCACCTATCCACCCCTCCCACCTCACTGACCAATCCCCACCTCTGCCTTCCTGCACTCACCTATCACAATCCCACCTACCTGCCCCAGCCCCAACCCATCTCTCTCTATTTATTTCCCAGCTCACTTCCTCCTCCCCATTTCTGAAGAAGGGTCCTGACCCAAAAACTTTCCCACTCCTCTGGCCTGCCATGTTCCTCCAGCTCCACACTGTGTTCTCTGACTCCAGCATCTGCAATTCCTGCTATCTCTGTCAGAGTTGTTCAGAGGCTTTATCCTCTGTAAGAGAGGCCATTGTGTGCAGTGTAACTGGTTGACATTGCTGTACGCTGTACTAACCATGCTAATAGGAATGAGAGAAATCCAGATGACACAAGGTTAATGGTATTGCAGATTAACAGACTTAATTAGCAGTGAAGCAAGCAAGAGATTATTCAATTAAAGCCATTCTTCAGCTGATTCCCAAGAGCTATGCAATGTTTTCCTTTTTAAATACTGATTCAATTCCTCGTGGAATATTTTCATTTGGTCTAATCTGTTTCCATCTCACTCCAGGCAGCACATTGTACATCACAAAATCCTGCTGCATTAGTTCCATTTTCCGCCCTCTCCTTCCACACCTCCACACCCACCCCTACCCTTCCACACTCATTTCCACCCTTCCACATTCAAGGGAGTTTTATGTTCACTTTAAAAGAGAGAGCTTTGATTTCAGTTTAAAACAGTAGAGGTAGCTTTACTCTGTTCCTAGTCCTGGGAGTGTTTGATAGGGACGTTGTAGAGGTAGCTTTACTCTAAGTTTAAAAGAGATGGTGAGCTTTGCTTCCAGTTTAAAACTGTTGCGGGAGCTTCAATGTCATTTTAAAAGAGCAGAGTAGGTTTTACTCTATATCTAACCTGTGGTCTTCCTGTCCTAGGAGTGTTTGAGGGGACAGTGTAGAGGAGGCTTTATTTTCTGAATACACTGTTTCGATTTGATGGTTTACACATAATAGCCACAAGAACCAATTGACCAGGTGCCGTATTAAGCGTGACAATGTGTGCTGTGAGGAGGCTGTTAAGAGGCTGTGGGGTGACTTGGACAGACTGGCTGATCCAACATAATGTGGATAAATGTGAGGTTATCCACTTTGGTGACAAAAACAGGAAGGCAGATTATTATCTGAATGGTGGTAGTTTAGGAAAATGTGAGGTGCAACGAGACCTGGGTATCATGGTGGAACAGTTGCTGAAGGCTGGCATGTAGGTGCAGCAGGCGGTGAGGAAAGCTAATGGCATTCCAGCCTTCATAGCGAGAGGGTTTGAGTTTAGGTTAGGAATGTCTTGCTGCAGTTATACATGGCCTTGATAGGCCACACCTTGTGTATTGTGTAGTTTTGGTCTCCCAGTCTGAGGAAGGACATTCTTGCTATTGAGCGAGTCCAGCGAAGGTTCACCAGATTGATTCCCAGGATGGAAGGACTGATATATGAGGAAAGACCGGATCGACTGGGCTAGAACTCACTGGAATTTAGAAGGAATGAAGGGTGATCTCATAGAAACATATAAAATCCTGGTGGGAGTGGATAGGCTAGATTTAGGAAGAATGTTCCTGAATTTGGGGAAGAACTAGGGGTCACAATCTAAGAATAAGTGGTAAACCATTCAGGACTGAGACAAGGAAAAATTCCTTCAGAGAATTGTGAACCTGTGGAATTCTGTCTCACAGAAAACTGTTACGGCCAGTTCATTAGATATATTCAAGAGGGAGCTGGACGTGACCTTTGCGGCTAACGGGATCAAGGCGTATGGAGAGAAAGTGGGAGTGGAATACTGAACTTGATCAGTCATGATCCTATTGAATGGTGGTGCAGACTGTAAAGGCAAAATGGCCTACTCCTGCACCTAGTTTCTATGTTTCTATGCGCTCAAGCCACACTTAGGTTCACTAGGGAATAATTAATTAAATTACAGATGACAAAAAAACTTAAAAATATTACGAACTGTGTGAATGATAGTGAAGACTCTGAGACGATGTGGGGTGTAGTTTTATAGAAATTGGGATCCGATTTGACCACACACATATGTATAAGGTGTTTGAAGCTTGAGCAGCTTCAGCCCAGAGTTTATAAACTGGTAACTGAACTACACACACTGCAAAACATCAGGGAGGGGTTAGGTTCACTGGATTCTTTGTACTAGGAAGGAGTCACACTTTTTTAGGTTAGGTCATCTGACTTGGTCAGTGGTTAGGGGCAGGAGAGGGTGATTGCAAGTGGGACAGAAGCATAGGAGCCTCTTACTTTGCGACAATCTGAACAAAGAACAAAGAACAAAGAAAATTACAGCTCACGAACAGGCCCTTTGGCCATCCAAGCTTGCACCGACCAGCTGCCCATCACAACTAAAACTCCCTACTCTTCTGGGGACCGTTTCCCTCTATTCCCATTCTATTCATGTATTTGTCAAGAAGCCCTTTAAAAGTCACTATCGTATCTGCTTCCACTACCTCCCCCGGCAGCGAGTTCCAGGCACCCACCACCATCTGTACAAAAAACTTGCATCGTACATCACCTTCAAACCTTGCCCCTCGTATCTTCAACCCATGGCCCCTGATAACTGACTCTTCCACCCTGGGAAAAAGCTTCTGAGTGTCTGATCTGTTCGTGCCCTTCGTAATCTTGTAGACATCTATCAGGTCGCCCCTCAACCTCCATTGTTCCGGTGAGAACAACCCAAGTTTCTCCAACCTCTCCTCGTAGGTAATACCCTCCATACCAGGCAACATCCTGGTAAATCTTTTCTGTACCCTCTTCAAAGCCATCACATCCTTCTGGTAGTGTGGCGACCAGAATTGAACACAATATTCCAAATGCAGCCTAACCAAGGTTCTATAAAGCTGCAACATTACCTGCCAAGCATGCCATATGCCTTTTCCATTAGATATATTCAAGAGGGAGCTGGACGTGACCTTTGTGGCTAAAGGGATCAAGGCGTATGGAGAGAAAGTGGGAGTGGGATACTGAACTTGATAAGTCATGATCATATTGAATGGATTTTAAAATATTGAATATTTTCTATTCTACCTTTTCCAGCTGCGTTGGAGGAGAATTTCTTCTCTTAGAGTTGTGAGTCTTTGGAACTCCTTGCAACAACAAACTGTGCAGGCAGAGTCTTTGTGTATATTTAAGGCGTAGGTAGATGGTTAGATAGATAGATCAGCAGGATAATCAAGGCTTAAAGCAAGGACAGGAAAGTAGACGTAAGGAGTGTTGGATCAGCCAAGATCCAACTGAATGGCAGAGCAGGCTCGAGGGGCTGAATGGCCTACTCCTGTTCCTATTTCTTACAATCTTATGGTCCATCGAGTTTGAGGTTCTTCCAGCTTATCTGGATGAGATGTGGATTGCAGAATGGATGAGCTGACAGACCATGGTACAGGAAACAGTTCAAGAGAGGGGAGTAGTAGTGGAAGTAGGTGGCACTGTTTTCTACAGCAAAGAGCATGACTCCAGTCATCTGTGTTGCCCGCCTGGTGCCAGGCTTTGAAATATACGCTCAGGACTGGAGGAGAACTTGCAGTGGGTGGGGCAAGGATCCGGTGTTGTGATGGTGGATCCAAATATTGAAGTATAATAGATATTTTCAACTTTTCATTCCAAAATGCGCATTTTCTGAAAATAAAGGGGACATTTTTCAGCAAGTTAAAGAGACTGTGAATGTAAATTCAGTGACTGTTTGGTGAAGTCCATTGTGGAGCCCATGGAATGTTGCACCTGTAGTATGCCAGGGAAATTTCAAACAGAGAGAGTAAGACATAACAGGATGAGATAGCAAGGGGGATGAGTACTTGACTATTCCTACACTTACCAGGAATATACAAGAATAAGGATAAAAACTGAACACAATCCTGGTCTGGTCTGTATGTGCTGGTGGGAGAAGGTATGCTAATGAAGTGAGGCTACTATGTGTATTAGCTTGGGTTTGAGTGTTTGTATGCTTTGAAGGTCAGTCAAAGGGCTACACTTTGATCACCTCTGCAATGCAGGCAAAAGGACTTTCTCACTCAGCTAGAAGATAATTAGGCAGCAAGACAGAAAGAATTAGGATAAAAAGACTTGATCTTTCTGCTTGATAACAACACTAAATGGAAACAGGACAAAACTCCATCAAGTTTGAGATTTGAGTTTGAGTTTTTTTTAAATTTCAACTAACCTACACAAATCAAGAATCTGTTGAATCATCTTTGTTCTGTAAGAGATCACATTTAAAAAAAGAAATTGGGACTACAAATTGAAATGGAGGTTGGACTACTCTTAATAGAAAAACAGGTTGCAATTTGAAAATTAGGTGTGACACATTGTTGGATTGCACAATACAACTTTGATTTTTGGAATGGTGTAGAGGGACAATTCGAGACTGAGTGGCACTGAGAATCTTTTTGAGTTAAGGAAATTTTGCCTGGCACCAGACCTCTGATTGCTTGAGCTGTAGTGTATTAAAAAGTTGCAAGTGTCAGGAGCAGTACAGTGGAGAAGAAACATCTAGAGCCTGAGTAGAGAAACCATCCATCTCGCTTTTTCCATGTGAGAAAAACCAATAACCCAAGAAAGCTTAAACAAGAGAATTTATACAATAAAGGACCTAGGTCTAGTTGATTGAATGACCATCACCCTGCAGACAACAGCATGTCATGACTGCAAAAGGCAAGTGGACTTTGAGAAAATTACTTTCCACCTTGTGTCTGGACTTTGACTTCGAAATTTTGTTTCCTTTGTCTATATTGTTTATCCACCCATTGTATATGTGTTAAACTGTGTTTCATCTGTCTTAATCAGGAGTGTGTGAATGTGTTTATAGTTTGAAGGGGAATAGTTTAACCTGCATCAATTAACGTTCGGTGTTACAATAAATAAAATGATCTTTTTCTGTTACTGAAGAAACATGGTGGCAATTGCTTTGTCCTGGTAGTCTCATTGATAATATTAAGTTAATAATAACAATAAGTAATGATAGTTCCACTATTTACTCTTCACAAGCCACCCAGAAAGACTTAACTGCATGTCTTTTAACTTTTATCTTTTTCTGTACTTAACCCTGATTCTTAATTTCCATGTGTGTTGTGTTATTATTTATTCTTGCATTTTGTAATGAATATCCCCTTCTGTGTTAACTCAAGAAAACATAGTTAAATTAGTTCTTTTTAGAATATGAATTCATTTGATCTGGAAGAAAGGCATGACCAAGCAGAGACTCGGAGACCGCTTTGTAGAGCACCTGTGCTCTGTTCACGACAAATGACAACACCTTCCAGTTGCGAGCCATTTCAACTCCCCCTCACACTCCCTGGGTGACATGTCCATCCTGGGCCTCCTCCAGTGTCACAATGACATCACCCGCAAACTGGAGGAGCAACACCTCATATTCTGCCTCAGGAGCCTACAACCCAATGGTCTCAATGTGGTCTTTACCAGTTTCAAAATCTCCCCACCCTCAGCCTCATCCCATGACCAACTCTCCCTCTCATCTCCACCTCCTTGACCTGACACAACCTGTCCATCTTCTCTCCGACCTATCCACCCCACCTTTCCCACTGACCAATCCCCACTACCCCCTACCTGCACTCAAAAAACTGACTATCTCATCAGGGAAATGATCCTTTCCAAATTAACCTTGTTGTGATTGACTAAGGGGGTGGGTGAATAAAGAAGAAAACCCGGTTGATCCCCCCTCCCCCAAGAACTTAATGGTTTGGAGAATCCATCTGGAACTATAATAACTTGAGGGACTTCACCCGGAATCCAATTACAGGTGTGAGCTTTGTATGCACCAATGACATAGGCAGCATGAAGAAGAAGGTTCTGCACAGTCAGTGGCAACAAATCTAGGCAACAAATTTAGAAGTAGAACCTCAAAGGTCATTGTGTTTGCATTATTGTCGGAGCCACATGTAAATTGGCATAGGGCCAATGAGAGAGATGACTGCACGGCTCAAAGACTGATGTGGGAGAAGTGGGTTTTGGTTTCTCAGGTACAGGAGTCAGTCCTGGGGAAAGTGGGATCTGTACTTCTGGGATAGTCTCCACCTGAAACCTGCTGGGGCCTGTGTTCCTGCCAACCACATAATGAGGGTAGTAGAAAGGATTTTAAAGTAAATAGTGAGGGGCAAGGAATCACATTTTGGAAGACGTGGCAAATCAAAGACTAGAGTCAAAGCCTGACAATTCTCAACATAGATCTCCTGAAATTATTTGTACCGGACAGTTCGAAATAGGCTTTATTTTTAGTTTAAAAGAGTAGAGGAAGCTTTAGTTCCATTTAAAAAAGACTAGAATAAGTTTTATTCTGTATCTAACCCCATGATGTCCCTCTCCTGGGAGTGTTTGATTGGGACAGTGTTGAGGCAGATTTACCTTCAGTTTAAAAGAATAGAGGGAACTTTACCCTCATCTAACCTCCTTCTGTTTTGGTTGTGGGAGTACTTGATGGGGGCAGTGTTGAAGACGCTTTGCTTTCAGTTTAAAAGAGACACCTTTACACTATATCTAAGCCAGTTCCGTCCTTGTTCTGGGAGTGTTTGATGGGGACAGTGTTGAGGGTGTTTACTTTCAGTTTAAAAGAGTAGAGGAAGTTTTAATCTGTATATAAACCTGTCCTGTATCTGTCCTGGGAGTGTTTGATGGGACAGTGTCAAAGGAACTTTATTTTCAATTTAAAATACTTGAGGTAGACTCATTTCCAGTTTAAAACAGTAGAGGGAGCTTTAGTCTATCTAACTCAGTGCTGTACTTGTCTTAGAAGTGTTTAATTAGGACAGTGTTGAGAAGCTTGTCTTTCAGGTTACAAGAGTAAAGGGAGCTTTACTTGCATTTTTTTTTAAAGTAGAAGGAGCTTTACTTTCCTTTTAAAATGGTACAGGCAGACTTAGAGTTTAAGATAGTAGAAGTAGCTTTGCTTACTGTGTGCTGTGCCTGGCCTAGGAGTGTTTGTTGGAGGCAGTGTTGAAGGAGCATTATTTTCAGCACATTTTTAGTTTAAAAGAGTAGGGATAGCTTCAGTTTCAGTTTAAAGGAGTAGAGAGAATTTTACTTTCACTTTAAAATAGAGGGGGTTTTTATTTTCAGATTAAAAGAGTAGGGCAAGCTTTACTTCCTGTTTTGAAGGGTAGAGAAAGCTTTGCTTCCAGTTTAATCTGTATCTGAATCCTGTGCTGTTCCTGTGTTGGGAGTGTTTGATAGGGGCAGTGTAGAGAGAACTGTATTCTGTATCTAACCCTGTGCTGTTCCTGCTCTGAAAGTGTTTCATGGGGTTGGTGTGGAGGGCTGTTAAATGGAGTCAGACTAAAATGGAATAAAGTTGAAATAAATTTTACAACCTACATATGTAAAAGTGGCAGTATGATTAATATGGTTGGTGAGCAGCAAACACAGATAGCCTCAGTGGGGATATGTTTATGCAATGATAACAGAAACCTGATATTTAAATTAACATCAGTACTCTAAACTAAATATTCCCAGATACAAGGTGTTTAAAATTGATAAACAATAAAAGCAAGAGGGCTGATAGTATTGATTCAGAACAATAAACAGAGCTGGAGAAAGAGGTTGGTCTAGTGGAATGAATGACAAAATCTACTTTTTGTAGTAAAGGAGCAATGGGGTACTCACTGGGTATAGCCTATAGACTACAAACTAGTTGGAAAGATGTAGAAAAAAACAAAAATCGCAGGGAAATTACAGTAAGATCTAAAAGCTATCTAGTGATAATAGGGGACTACAATGATCATAATGTAGACTGGGTTAGTAACTGAGCAAAGGGCAGAAAGCAGAACTAGTTTCTGAGCTATGTCCAGGAGAATGTATTTTACATCAGTATATTTCCAATCCAATTAGGAAGGTGGAATCGGGTTCTGGGAATGAAGTGTCAAATGGATCAAATGTCACTCCATTTCAGGAAAATGATCGTAAGCTTCAGGTTTGCTGTGATGAAGAATAATATACAACGTACAGTAAAAATTCCTACTTGGAAGAGGGCCAATTTCAGTGCTAGTATAAGAGTCAGCTTGAGGTAACTCAGAATAGAAGACTGGCAGCAAACCTGTAATGGAACAACGGACTCCCTTGAAAGAGCTGATTGTTTGGGTACAGTAAATGTATGTTCCCATGGTGAGGAAAGAGAGGACAAATAAATCCAGAGTTCCCTGGAAGATGAGAGAGAGAGAGAAAGAAAATAGTTAAAGCATAAAAAAAAGTGTGACTGACAGATGTCAGGTTGGTTATTCAAATGAAAACCAGGCTGAGTTTAGGGAGTTCAGAGGGGAAATGAAAAAGGAAATATGTGAGGCAAAGAGAAGGTATGAGAAGAGACTGATAATGAATTTAACAGCAATCCAAAAGTCTTTAATAGGCATATAAGTAGTAAATGGGTAGTAGGTAATTAGGGATCATCAGCTGTACGTCTTAATGCACATAATAATATAGATAAGCTGACAATGCAAAACAAAATAGATTAGTATAATTGTCTGCATTGACCAAACATCCCAACAGAACTTTCTGTCCAACTTGTCTACACCAACCAGACGTCCCAATCTGACCCAGTCCCACTTGCCATTATGTGGCCCACAGCCCTCTAAGCACATGTTCATGCTCCCATCCAGATGTCTTTTAAATTGTAATTGTGCCCACTTCATCCACTTTCTCTGGCAGCTCATTTCATACATGAGCCAACCTCCATGTGAGAAAGTTGCCCCTCAGGTCCCTTTTAAATCTTTCCCTTCTCACCTTAAACTTATGCCCTCTAATTTTGGACGTCTCTACCTTTGGAAAAAGACCTTGGCTATTCACCCTATCCATGCCCCATATGATTTTATAAACCTCTATAAGGTAACCCCTCAGCCTCCAACATTCCAGAAACAAATACCCCAACCTATTCAACCTCTCTCTGTGACTTAAACCCTCCAGTCTCGGCAATATTTTCTGCACTCTCTTAAGTTTAACAACATCCTTCCTACAGAAGGGCAACCAGAATTATATGCAATATTCTAAAAGTGGCCTTACCAATATCCTGTACAGCCACAACATGACTCCTATACTCAAATGTTTTGACCAATGAAGACAAGCATGCCAAACACCTTCTTCACTACTCAGTCTACCTGTGACTCCACTTTCAAGGAACTATGCACCTGCACTCCTAGGTCTCATTATTCATATCAGGGAGTTAAGGGCTATGGTAAGTTCGCATGAAAAAGTAGGCTTGGGGCAAATTAGCCAATGATGAGACAGGCTTAAGGGGCTGAATGGTCTACTCCTGCACCTTGTTTCTTACACTGTAAGATTACTCTGGTGGTACCTGATTATCTCGGTATTCCTTCATTAAACTAATTAACTAACAGTGACCAGCTGTAATGAAAGGGATGATCCCATAAATGTCTGACATCTCTGAAAAATCGTTAGGAGATACTAGAAAGTGATATCAGTAAGACAATCTTGAGAAACCAATCATAAACTTAACAAACACTGTCTAGCTATTCTGAGATTGATCATATGCATCCAAGCCAATTTGAGTTTAAGATGTCTCTGATCATGTTCACACGTAGTGGCTACAAAGAGTTAATAAGGCATAACTCTTAACAGTAGAGTGCACAGTGAGCAGATAGAAGACAGAAAGACAGCTTCGGTCAACAGCACTCAACAAGAAACATTGGT